>NC_061113.1:199402178-199476081 GCF_002878395.1 Capsicum annuum
GGGTTGATGAGGTGTCTTAACCCTTCAGTTTAGGGTTCCCACCATTCTCATTGAGTACCCGTCAGATAAGGGTCACTTACAGGCTGTCCTTACCCGTGGCACGGTATTGACACCCCTCCAGTCGGGGTAGAGATTGGACCCCAGCTTAGCCATAACAGCATACATGGGGCATGTCGGTTAAACACTAGTTCCCACAGTTTCAGTATCAGTCTCAGTAAAAGAACACAGGACGTTTTTCAGATTTCAGTATATACAAGACTGTCAGATACAGCCATCCATGTTATCATTTTCAGTATCAGTCTTGACAGTTATTAGTAACCATGTATTAGCTTACAGGTCATGTTATCATGTATTCACATTCCCAGTTTCTATATCTGTGTGTTTGCACTCTCACATTCATATTAGTCAGTCAGTGTTGTTCATGCATGAGACCCTTTATGTTCAGCCTACCTTTTTTGTATACTCAGTACTCCAGTTGTACTGACGCATTTGCTCTATGGTGCTTTCTTTTCATGTTACACCATAGGTTCCGAGACACGAGCTCCAGCCCAGCAGTAGCGGTAGCATTCCAGTCGCAGAGACATAGTGAGTCCTCATTGATTCTAGGACAACATGATTTGATACATTTATTTATTTCTTCAGTTTAGTTTTACGGAGTTAGTTGGAGACATGTTCCTTCAACTCTTTATTCAGATAGTTTAGAGGCTTTCAGATTTATGTTCAGATTTACGTTCAGATTTAGTTGTTTTGGGTAATTTCACCCACATGATTGTATTCAGTTGAACCTTATGGCCTTACAGTTCAATGTATTCTGCATTATTATATCATGATTTGCAGTATATAGGTACAGATATAGTTTGTGGTCCCTCGGGGTCATGGGCACCGTGTAGCATTCCGGTTTAGCAAATTGCAGTGTTACATGTTTCAACTCAAAAACAAATATCTCAGGATTGAGAAGGACAAAAATAAAACTTGTAAAGTCTTGGGGTCTTAAAAATTACTAAGTCCTAAACACTTAGTGAAAATTTTAAGACTTGGACCCCTTAAGCTTGCAACTAAAAGTTGGATCAAGCTTAAGATCTTATGGGGTATTACAATGTCCACCTTATGGATGACCTTTACCATTTTCACCACCACCACGACCTACTGCAGCTAGAGAACTAAAATCCAGTTGTTGTTTCAATTGAACTGCAAATAAGCAATTAGGAAAATATATTTTGATATGGCATAAACTCCTATAATAACAGAACCTGATTCCCAAAGTAGGACTCTGAACTAAAGAGGATATAGGTGTATAGTTGATTATCCATAAAGGCTGATAACAGACCCCTGATGGTACCCCTGTATACATTTCCATGGCTGAATTATAAGGTCGAGAAGAAGCATGACCTTTAGATAAACTACCATAGAACTGGCCTGGGGTTTTGGCCTTCTTCTCTTCTACTTTTACTTTTCTCTCTTTCTCAAGTGGCTGAGCATTCTTCAAACTCAACTATCTCTTGAAAGGACTTACTAGAATCAACCATAGATAAAGTAATCATCTGAATCCTACAATTCAGCCCTTCACAAACTACCTAATCCTCTGTTTCTCTAAGGTTCTCATTTGTAGTTCATAGTGAGAAGAGGATTAAAATTTAGCCTCATAAGCTGTCACGGACATGTTGCCCTGCTCCAACCTTAAGAACTCATCCTTCTTATGATCACGATATGTGTGGAGAACATATTTCATAAGAAATACATTCTAAAATTATACCCAAGTAAGTGGAGGTGAGGCGGCCTTGCATTCGATGAATGACCTCTTCTATTGCTTGACTTTGTCCTACAGCTGAAAAAAAATAAACTCCATACTATATCTTTCAACAACACCTATCTTATGCAAATATTCATGACAGTCTATCCAAAACTCAATTGCATCCTTTGACTCTATTCCCTTGAATACTAGGGGTTTAATCTTTTTGAACTTGCAAAATTGTCCATACTCATTAGCAGTCATCACTAGCCCAAGTAAGTATCGGGGATACACCCCTATTTTAAAGCCTTCATCCATGTCTGGTTCTACTATAGTGGCATTCTATAAGACTAGAGTCAGGAAGGCTAGAACAACTAGAGTATTATCAGTACCATCCAAGCTACTCAAAAATCCTAACACTTGTTGAATCACTTCAGTATATAAAGGAACTAGGTTACACCATTTGGTACTGACACCACATTCTCTAGTACTACTATCTCTTTCTCCTCAACAATATTTTTTCATTCTAGACAATGTTTAGGGAATTTTATTATGGGTGAAGAGATGGTGATCTCTATTCTGTCGATTATCCAGCGGCCTGGGCTCCATTACAAGTATTCATCATCTGTAAACAACAGTCAATGATTTAGATACCAATTTATATCATTATATTTCAATTGATATCATGTAATTTCATGAAAGGAAGAAAGAAAGGAATTCATTTCCTAAAGCCCTGTAGACTCCCAAAAAAATACAGACATCTCTGTACCATTTCATAAGACTACTAGATTTGTTCTTTTATGATGAGATCTATAAACCCAGTGCTCTAATATCATTTTTGTCATGATATAAATGATCATGATTGGCAACTAGGCTAACCTATGGTGGGAGAACCATGCTTAACGCAAACCCTCAAGTAACCCAATGTCATATTTATATTCACTTTACACTAACTTCATCATTACCAAGTCTAAACTGTCTTTATTAAATTATTAGAAATCCACATCAACCAATTAAATTATCAAACCACTAATAGAGTGCATAAATCTCTACTTATTACAAATACCCGGGACCTGAAGTCATCGTACAAGCATATCCAAGAGTATTAATATATCTAAAAATGCAAAAATAACAAATAAGTCTCTTAGTTCCAACATAAAGGACTTGATCATTAATCTGAAGATCCAAAAGTTATCTGATCATGGTGTTTACCCTTAGATGGGACTGCTGGCTAGAGCTGAGGCCTTGTCTCAACTTCTAGAACATGTTTTGCACTCAATAAAAAGAAGATCATAGGTAGAATCAGTACATCAACAAGTAGTGGTAGGCACTATAAGCCAACTCAACCCGATGCCATACAAATAAGTAAACTAAATAAATTGAAAATGATCGTCACAAAACTTATAATCAAAGACAATAACACAATTATAATAGTCTAATTTATAGGTAATATAACTTAGACTCATACATGTTTACATTTAACTATTTTCAACAACAAATTGTATCAAAAACACATGATTATAACCAATATTTAATGGATATGAATGAATGTATGAGTACAAGATATGTGCATCATCTCTTTTTCTTTCCAATGTCATCATCATCATGAACATCATAATTTCAATACATCATAAATATCATTATAGTCTCTTCAACATTATTAGATCAATAACTTCATGAAAATCATTAGTTGTATATCATCATCATCATTATCAATTTAACAACATCCATGTGTGTGAATATGCAATATAGTCAATCATCATCTGATTACTTAACTTACATATAAGCAAAAAGTCAAGCAAGTCTAGTTGATACAATAAATCATAACCTACCTTGATTTCTTGCTCAATAATACTTATAGACCACAAGCTTGTCTTTCCTTTCCCTTTCAACTTGCTCTTGATCAAAACAAGTTAACAAAAAGATTATACACCTATTTCGATAAATTCATTCCCTTTTAACCACTAGGGGTTAATAACTAGCTATTTAACCATAAAACTGTCTTAAATTATCATCTTAGACTTTTTCCCTCATTAAACCTCATAAAACCTACTATATTTGGCATTAGCAACTATGATTCTACTTTTATTAGAATTTTGTAACACCCTAGGATCATTGTTTATAGATTTTATACTTATTTTCACCAACTTACATCAATTTTATGGATTAAAATTAAGCTCCAAATTCTACTATGAATCAGTTTTCTAATAATTTTTTGAGGATTATAAGATGTAATTGAAAATTTAGGGTTAAACTTCAAAAAAATTGCAGAAAATTGTCTTTCCTAGAGCCCGCTCGCATTTTTCAGAAAGTGAGAAATGAAAAGTATTTTTTGGGTTTAAAATTATCAAAACACTATGTGTTACCACTACAATAATTAAATTATTGATGCAGTGGTTACATTGTTGTTGCAGGTTCGCGACTCAATACAGGCTTTCGTTATGGCGATACCTTATTTACTGCAGCAGATCCATTTTTTGCTATAGTAGTCCCAAGACGGAATCTTGGTAACTCTCTCTAATTATACCCATTTTACATACATTACTAAAAATATGACATCGCTAACCAACTCCACTACGGTAAACTTTATAACCAGAGTTCTATAACTCTATTTTAAGTGCAGAAAATTGCTACAGCATCCTAAACTTCTTATCTATCTAAGAATTAAGTCCAAAAATATCATCAATTCTAACATTAATACCACATTCCTTTAGACTAACACACCTTCGAAATCATCCAATACTAGACTAGCCCTGAATTTCTTCGAAATTGTTTAAGAAAAGACTAGGTGCAAATTTTACCTTCCATTTCAGTGTAACTACAATTTTTATTGTTACACTAGCCTTTATACTATGAGGATTTCTTGGTTGTTGTCATGACTCGAGACTACCCTCTAGTCATAACATGGTTCTTAAGGCCACAAGTGACCCCAAGCTAACCTATGAACTGGCACAAGCTATACGTACTGAATGAAAGGTGATAAAAATGTACGGAAGTCATCTAATAATTGTTTACATAGTTAAATAAATAACCAAAGAGTCTAAAACACATCATTGAAAACATAACTAACTATCTGACTGTCTGAAAACCTTTAGACATGATAAGTTGTTGGGACAGGTCCCCAACTAACTCTGACTACTGAAATACTAGAAAGTATGATAAAATTATAATTAGTCCTCGATTGATGAGGAATTACCAATTTGCAGCTAAGTGGCACACAAACTATCTAAGTGCAATTAGAAACTGAGCATTCGAACCTATGTTATAAGAAAATATAGCATAAAAAATTATGTGGTTAGTACTTTAAATGTACTGGTATATGAGATAAAGACTACCTAATATATATGTATATTGTGTATGAATGCATGAACATGAATATCAAATACAATACCAAGTATAAACATGTACTAAAATGATCTGAATAACTGATATATGTACACTTGATCATGCAAACCTGAACTAATGTAATCTTAATACTAAAGTTGAAACTGTGGGAGCTATCATATAATTGGCATGACCTAATTTGAGCTAATCGAGGTCTAACCTGTAACCCTAGTTGAGAGGGTGTCAGTACCTTTCCATGAGTACTAACAATGGCTATGTAGATCCACTAACATGATATCTCAAAGGACTGGGGTGTTAGTCCTCTACTGGAAGCTAACCCCTAAGAGAGTGTAAGTCCTCAACTGACAGGTTACCTTTCATAACCTATGTTGGCTACGTAGTTCTAGAACTTAAGGACTTCTACTAAAGGTCTTAGTCCTCTATTGATGGGTAATCCTCCATCCTTAGGTTCACTCGATGCTAAGTCCTACACCCAACTGAACTGACATGGATACTAATGAAATGATTAATATGGTTGATTTTGACATATCCTCAACATGATAGTGTTGTGAATTTAATGATACAAGCATGCTCAGAATGACTTGAAACTTAACATCTGGGACATATATGAATATCTAGGTATCGGGTGTTAATAGCCCATTAGCACTATCTAATCCAGACTAATCTTGACAATTATTGACACAATCCATGGTATAGGACAATCATGAATAACACCCAAGAATCCAATAACTAATCATGGTGTAGACATTTTCGTTATCAAACATATAGAAATAAATTATCATAAGGGAATATATTTTCATGGAGGAATTTAAGATTTTAACTGACTAAATTATGATATTCCTACTTCTCATGGAACCCTAAACAAAAAGGGGATTAAAGTTAAAGAAATTTAGGAGTTTTGGGACTCAATAGGTGAAAGGAGCTCATTGATGAATATTCCACATACTTGAAGTAGAAGCCTTGAAGAAAACTTCTTGAGAATTGGACTTGCCTAGAAAACCCTAATTTTCTCTTGAGAGAAAGAAAAAAACCGCCTCTTTGGTTTCTCTTAGGTAAAACTGATAACTATGTTATGATTTGGGGCTTTGGGGTCTTTAAACCACCCCTGGTGAAGCAAAAACAACGTGGGTTTGGATATTAAGGGAGTGGGAAAAGTCAAAAGTCCTTGGAAAAACATGCAAAAAAAACACATTCCTAGTCGTTAGACATACCTCACGACTCATTACGATTGGTTACGAGTAGTGGCATGAGCCATAACCTGGGATCTTAGGATTCTAGATACATTCTTCTATGGCTACGACTTGCCACCTAATGACTTGTTATGACTGACTATGAGTCATTGGGTAAAGTCGTAGTCTGAGGCTTAATTCTTAGACACTTTACTGGTCGGGCTACGGGTCTGCACAATGACTCATTAGGTTTGACTATGAGTCATATGCTGGACTTGTAGCCACTGAAAGGGATTCATGGTTACATATTGTTGTGACTATGACTCACTCGTGGTAACTTACCGCAACTAGTCATGACTCGCTTCCTGAGTCATAGTCATAACAGTATATCAAGTCCATAGGGGAAACTTTCCACAACTCTTTGCCATGACATCGAATTATGACAAGATTTGTAGCATTAGAAAGCTAAATTCATGGCCTATCTATTAACAGATTTAGAGCTTGAAAATTTTGAGGTATTACAATTATTTGTCCTTTTTTGTGTTTTTTCAAAGTTCGCATTTGAGGATGAATCCTTTTAAATAAAGGAAGGATAATACAAGCACGATTAACTTGACTCACATCATGAGGACCTTCTTCGTATGGATGATAGCTTGGATACCAGATAAAGCTATGGAGCAACGAGTACACAAGGTCATGACAAGCAAGATGTCATTTGCGCAATCAAGAAGGGCCCTCGTGGTTTTTTCTGAAATAGTCATTTTTGATCTATTTTTTTAATAGACTATTTATATAAAGGCAATAACAATAAATGGTTTTCTGATACATTTTCTTAATTAGGCTTTGATGAAAAGAAAATTGAACTTCTTTGAGAGTGTAGGGTGGAATTCCTTTAGTGTAGGTATAGTGTTTGTGAGATTGGTTGATGGGTGGATCCCCATTAATTGATCAAACACTCATTTTCCTTAATTTTATATTGGGTTGCTTATTTCTGGATTTCAATTAAGTTTCTCTTTCATTGAATTTATGTCTCTACTCCCTTGGTTAATTGTGGATTCAACTAACCTTTCCTTCTTCTATTTCTCATCTCTATTTCTTTTATTCTCATCTCGATTCTTATTTATTCTTATTTTGTGTTGTTCAATTATGCATTTTTAATATCGATTTTGATTACTCAATTAGGGTTGTTATCATCAACAAATAATAGTCATGTTCCATGAGTCCAAAGCTCCCCAAAAGCCACCTTTGATGGCTCAGTTTTTCTTACTACGTCAAGCAATTCACCATACCTTAATTGGGATACTATTCTCCAAGACTGGCCTTCTCATATACAAAAAAAGCTAATATACAACATAATGGAGGGAAAATATGACACATAAGCATAACATCAACTTTCAGGCACTAGTATAAATATGCCAAGGCCATCAGTGGACGACAATCTAGCTTCAAACAAAGTGACATAAAGTAAGCCTAAACATTATCATGTTTATGGTTAGATATAAACAATCTTCACATCATTTTCTCTACTAAATAGACTGAAGCTAAAAGCAGTAAAACACATAAGATATGGCAATAAACTAAGCATTAAAATATTTAAAAATTAAACCACAAATTTGTTCACTACATAAGGGATGGCATCTTATAATCCCGAAAAATTGTGACAATAAAATACTAGTCAAGGTAACATCCGAATTCCACCATAAATTATTGAATTAATCTTAACCCCAAAACATTAGTTACATCAAGGAATGTCAGTTAATTGTAACAAAAATATGTACTGTAGTACCAGCTTGTTACTATTATGCCTTCCCATTACTCTATCTTGTCTTAGGTTTTTCAACTCTTAATTGCTTCAATTATCTTCAAGTAATAGATGCATTTCCTTCAATAAAAGCCCTTTTGGTGCATACAAGTCACTTGGTTTAATTAAACCATCAAGGAAGTTGATTTATCTTGAATCAGTTGGTTGTGGCTTTTTTTTTTCTGTGTAGGATTCTAAAATAAACTCTGAAACACCTTGGGTTCCAAAATATGTCTTCTTCAACACCAGAAAACTCAAAGTCAGAGTCATGATCATTTGGAGAGACAGTCTTGATAGGTTAGTTGTAAAGGGTAAGTCCTCCACAGCTGCAATGAAATGAAATCTTTACATCTAACATTTTAAAACAAACAATAGGTAGAAGATTTTACCTAAAATCGACAAAGGAAGATCACTAACACTAGCTTAATACAGAAACTCTAGTTATAAGATTTCTCCTAAAATTTAAATTTTATCAACTAACTTGTAAAATCAAAGAGGGTACCAAACATGTACAACATTAGATGGAAGATAACACTAACCCCTCTAAAATATTCATTGACAGGCTCTTTTCTCTTAGATTTTTAAAAAACTCACACTTTGCTCTTGTGAGAACTAATATTTAGGAGAATATGGATTTTATTTGTTTGAGTGAATGGGTTAGAAATTAGAATAACTACTTAAAACTACACCTTAAGTTACTGATATCACTTAAAATCTAAAATTAGAATCATGACTAAATATCTAAATCTGAAACTGATACATGATGCATGAACTGAGTTGAATTCGTAATTTGCATGAATGCTAACATTTTGCCTTATGGAATGGCCTTATTCGTGAAACTTTTGGTAGAAAAACTAGATGGAAAGTTGGAAATTTATGGGAGTTTATCTGCTTGATTGCTAAACTAGATTGTAGGCTATATAGACTGGATCATACTGACTGCTCATACTCAAATAGAGTATTTCTTCAACACTCTTCTACGAAATTCTAATAATATTAGGGAGCAAGGAATTGGGCATGATCTAAACACGGCATCGGAATAAGGAACCGCAACATTGCTACAACTTTATGACCTAGAATATAGGCCTGTGAAACATAAGCTAAGATAGAATTTCTAGGCCTTAGGGAATACAACTGCTAACTTTCAAGATCAGACACACATATAAAATACTCCCTTCACTATACTTTCCCCCATAAATACTATTCTCATTTGATTCAACTTATAATTCTCATATGGGTACATATAACTAATCTAGCCCAAAATCTAAGTTAAACTACATACTCTCGCCACGTTCAAGTCTAACTCAAAATCACGGGGTACTACATATAAACCATAACTGAACTAGACTACCAACGATATAGGTGACGCACTGTGTCGCTCTATCGATGTGATATGCGATGCATCACATTGCTCCCTACCAATATAATATGCGATACGCCATGGCCATATCGCATTTCCTCACTTTTTTACCTTCCAAACAGGTCTCAAACCTCGCCCAAAAAATCCAAAACTTACCCGAGATGTGCTATAGGCAACCCCTCATGAATCAACTTAAAGATTTATATTTCGAGGTTGAGAAGGTCGAAAACTAAGGCACAATGCATTCATCTACTTATACACCTACATGACATTCAATCCTATTGTTATAACCACATATGAACGACTAAACAAACACCTATAATAGCATACTTCTCACATCCTCCAAACCTCTAATATTAACAACTTCCACGCACTACCCCAAGAACATACACACACAATTTCAACTACCACAACATGAATCAAAGACTTGGCCTCAATCTTACTTCATACTTATAGCCTTATCTAAAACAAACATACAACGATCTTTCATCATTAAGAAATACTTACACTCTCCCATCTACACAATTACTTATCGCCACTATCATTACACAAGGAAAGGTCACTAAAAGGTTAAAACATGAGGACCCAAAACATGAAAAAATACTAAGAATAATTAGACACATTACTAAGGCTTGAGGAATAGAGTATCAACCTCATGGATTCACCAAAGAGATCTAAGCTGAGGGCATACATGACATAAACTGAATCTCTCTGGTTATTAGGAGGGTAGCATGATTTCTGGGAACTGAGCATACTATAAAGAGTGAGTACATGAGTCATGAGTTGTGTGACCTGAGTTTTGAGTTCATAAATTCCTGGAACATAATTAGTACTTTTGAATGAGCTGGAACTCCTCATACTAGGAACTGGGAGAGTATATGATGCTCCATTATATGCATGAACATGAACTATGATCATGGAACTGACACATAAGGCATGAGTAGATATTGTGATAACTTAAAAATGAATAATAAAATAAGAATGAGTCGGGCATCTTCCTCCCACACTGGCGGCACTACTAGAATCTGAGAATCTGACTTGGTTACTTATCCTATCATCTCCCCCTTAGCTTTAATCCATCATTCTAATTTTGTGGAACCCCTTTACTAAACTCTAAACTAGACTAATCACTGAACTCTAGAGCCTGGGATATAACAATATACGTAAAGAATTAACTTAACCTAAAAGACTACACCTAAAAGTGTAAACCCCACTGCTAATACTTCTTCTGAGATACAACGCTATCTTTATATAGCCCCAATAGTCATCATGTAATACTTGAACACTTGCTAACTTAAAATCTTCATAAGTATCCCCATAGCCGGAGTGCACACCATCTAATGCTTCAACTCTTATTTCTATTAGCTTAATCTTCAAAGATAAAACGTAGATTCTTACACTTAACATGGATATCACCAAAACTTTATTAAACCATACTACTTCCTTCATATCCTACTAATATCACACCTCTAAACTTATATTTCTAAACCATGAGAATTAAGATCATATCAAAAGGCTCAACATTATTAAGCACAACTCCTTAACTTAGATATTAAGAACGCCATGTACTATATAACTAGACTCTTTTAACTTAGCAACTCAAGGGTACTACTAACCACACACCAGACTTAATAACCTTAGAAAATAATACAACCCCATATCACCTTGGGCACACCTCTACTCATACCTATAATTTTATACTTAATCTCAAATTAATACACTTCAATTCTTGCATTCACTATTTTAAGCCTATTTGTTCACCTCCATATAACTAGCATCACTAACCAAGCAACCATTACATCCACCTTGATGATCATCCACTGTTCAATCTTTGTGTCTAGTGCTATTCATGCTTAACAAACCAACCACACATACTATTCTCACTTAGAAGTTATAAAATTAGACTTCAAGAAACACTAGTCCGCTAGAGCCCCATAAAAATCATAATCGATCACAATCCTATCGTATCTTATTAAAATCCATTAGCACACCCTCTTTCTACACATTTTGACTATTTACCCGTTGATACACCTAAATTATTTTCATAGCTCTATAAGTTTCAACTAAAATCCCTTTTTGTAACCTCAAGAGAAGCGTAAATAAACAATACTCAACCACTAAATACTTCATTAATATCTTATAATTTTCTAACTTAACAAATATCATCAATAACTCCTTTCATACTATAAACAAACAATAATTCACCTTAACTAACAACTTTTTCTCTACCTTTCCCTAAACTAACACACCAGGACATATGTAATGCCTCGAGAGTACACTCTGGGCGTCACACGGTGCTTATAGTCCAAAGGGACCACAAGCTAACCCATGAGCTAGTACCTATTGTGAGCATTGAATAACATAATCATAAATGCAGAAGAATAATTAATATGCCATAAGGTTTTAAATATTTGAAACAATTATTGAATTATGAATCTGAAGAAATGACTATCTGAATTTTATATGATAAAGAAAATTTGAATAACTGACAAACATGTCAATTGAAGTCTGAATACTAAATAACTAACTGTAATGTTTGAAAACCTCTAAACTGGCTGACTATGAGTTGATGGGATAGGCCCCAACTAACTCCACTAACTACTAAACTAAAGACATAAAGTAAAATAGTCTGTCCTCAAAATATGAGGACTCACCACTGCTACTACTTAGAGTTTAAAAAGTCTAAGTGCGATCTGAGAACTGAGCATCAGAACCTATCATATAATACATCATAGCACAAAAGAAAGGTATGCAATTAGTACTTTGAATGTACTAGTAAGCTAAATGAGGTAGGCTGATATGTAAGGTTTCATGAATAGGAATAACAACTGTCAAAATATACATATAAAACATAGAGTACTGAATAGAGAGCATGAAATATGTAAATACTAAAAATATGTGAAATCTGTAAAATACTGTATATGTATGAAAGTCTATAAATACTGAAGGTATGTGAAATCTGTAGATACTGGGGATGCACGACCAAGAATACAACATGAACTAAATAAAAGTCTGTAAATTGAAATACTTAAATAACTGATATTTGTATGCCTTGGTCAAACAACACTGAGACTGAACTAATGGTCTGATTATTGGACTGAGATTGTGGGAGCTGACATCTAACTGGCATGCCCCAATCTGATCTAATCGGGGTCCAACCTGTAACCCTAGTTGGAAGGGAGTTAATACTATGCCACGGGTACTAATGCTGGCTATGTGGATCTACTAGTCTGGTATACTATATTGTCCCGAAGGATGAAGGGTGTCTAGCCTAATCTGATGGGTGACCCCAGTAAGATAGTCAAGCCTATACTGATGGGTGACTTCTCATATCCTATGTTGGCTACATAGTTCTGGAGTATAGGGATTGCTACTAACGACTCATCCTATCTAATGGGGAAGCCACCATCCCTACACTCACTCGGTGCTAAATCCTACTCCCATCTGAATGACACTGAGTTACTACTATTTCTGAGTTTAACTGGCTGATCTAGTAATTCTGATAATGTATTCTGAAGTTATTCTGAAAATACTGAGATGAGACTAAGTAAACAGCTATGATTTTCGAGTATTTAATACCCCTAGGACTCAAAATCAATAATAGTGAAATGACACTAAAGCTTGGAGGACATAGCATAAAGGCTTTTATTAAATATTCATTCTTGTAAGAATTTTATCAAACACTTCATATGCATGGTGTGTATAGAGCATGGGAATTAGGTTAAAGTTTGTAGTAAAGCACAACTTCAACACCATTATCACAAATCATGAATTAAATCAATGCACAACAATATTCAAACATATAGTGTATTAATAGACATCAATTTTGCTAAAACATGGTATAGAACAAGATTCATAGAAATTCATGGTTTAATCATAATTTAAAATCAAGATAACCTGAAAAGATCATAATTTTGCAATTTAAATCAGATATTTGGACTAGATGGGTAAAAAGAAACCCATAGATGAACATCTAACAGACCTAGGTTAATTAATTTGAGAGGATTGATGGTGAGTTCTTAAGATTTGGTCTTGAATTTGAGAGTTAGGGTTTCTTGTTCTTGAGAAGGGGATCTTTAATTTTTAGAGGAATTGAATAAATGATGATTATTTAGGTCACTTAGGGGTTAAATCTCAAGTTTTAGGTTTATTAGAGCCATGAAAAAAGACCTAAGTACCCCTAAATGAATTTAAAAACTCGGGCTGGAAACTGAAGATCTCAATTTTTTGCTCTGGTGTGATGCGGTAATATCGTGTCGGGCCACTGTAAATTGACAACTGGAACTTGAAAGTTTGGTGTAACATGGTAAAATCATGGTAAGACTTTGGAATGCCATTTTGACCACCTCTGCGACGCGCCATTATCGCGGAGGCTCATTATAAATTGCCAAATATGAACTGGGTCCTTAGCGCGATGCGCCGATATCGCGGTCCATTACTGAAAATTGACAATTTTCATTTAGACTGGCTTCGCGATGTGCTAGTGACCAAAATTACAGTGTTTAACGATTGAAACTTAAAATCACCATAACTTTTTATCCGATTATTGGATTTGGGCGAATTTTATATTGCTGGAATACTAATTGAATTTCATACGCAACGGCAGGCTCTAAACTAAAAAATAATAGGTATTTTGAGAATTTTATACTTTAATACTATGTATTGGGACTTAAATTATGCTAGGAAAATACTGGGTATTATAATATCTCTCCTTCTTAGGATCAATCATCCTCGAATTAAACTGGATCATTCGTCCTTGAATGAGACTGGTTAAACTGAGGAAAACTAATGGACTAAGATTACACACTAAACATACATATATGATGTATGGAATGCATGACTGAACTAATTTGTAAATGCACGACTGATATGAACATGATGTGCAACTAAAACTGAGCATGATAGAGAGAAATCTTAAAAAGATTAATACCTTAAACCAAATCTGAATTCGCGGAGAAAAGATGAGGGTACTTGGTCTGCATATGTGCTTCTGCTTCCCATGTCTCCCTCAATGGACTGATTCCACCCAAGAACTTTGACTAGTGGAACTTCTTTGTTCCTTAGTCTACGAACTTGATGACCAAGAATTTTGACTAGAACTTCCTCATTGGAATGACTGTTCTAAACATCTATGCTTTCTAGAGGAACAACTGCAGCTGTATCACCAATACACTTCTTCAACAATGAGACATGGAACACAGGGTGTACTGAAGCTAGATCTGAAGGTAACTTAAGCTCGCAAGCTACCTTCCTGAAATGATTGAGAATTTTTTAGGGACCGACATATCGGGGACTTAGTTTCCCTTTCTTTTCAAACCTATTTAACCATTCATGGGAGATATTTTCAAGTACACAAAATCACCCAGCTAAAACTTGAGATCCTTTCTTCTCATATTTGCATATAATTTCTGTTGGCTCTGGGATGCCTTAAGCCTTTCTATGATCAACTGGACCTTCTTTAATGCATCAAACACCAAGTCATGCCCTACAACCGCGGCTTCACCTACTTCAAACGTACCAATTAGAGATCTATATCTTCTACCATAAAGAGCCTCAAACAGAGCTATCTAGATACTGGAATGATAACTGTTATTATATGCGAATTCAATCAAAGACAAGTGGTCATCCCAACTACCTTTAAAATCAACTACGCATGCTCTCAGCATATCTTTAGGAGTTTGAATGGTCCTTTCTTCTTGACCGTCTATCTAAGGGTGGAAGGTTGTATTGAGGTAGACTTGGGTATCAAGACCCTTTTGTAATGCTTTCCAGAAATAAGAGGTTAACTGGGTATCTCTATCTGAGATAATAGATAAGGGAACACCGTACAACCTAACCAACTCTCTGAGATAGAGTTTGGCATAGTCCCCAGCTAAATAAGAGGTATGGACTGGCAAAAAATAAGCTAATTTGGTTATCCGGTCTATGATAACCTAAATAGAATCATACTGATGATGAGTACTAGGCAGACCCATCATAAAATCATGTTCACTTCTTCCCATTTCCACGTGGGAATGTTGAACTCCTGTATAGACCTACTAGGCTTTTAGTACTCAATCTTAACATGCTGACATGTATAGCACTTAGCTATAAACTCTGCAATATCTCTCTTCATCCCACTACACTAATAGATCACCCGCAAATCATGGTATATCTTATTGGCCCCCTGATGAATAGAGTAGCACACCATGCGCTTCTGCAAGAATTCATTGCCTTAAGTCATCTACACCAGGTGCACATAGTCGACCCTGACAACGCAGCACACTATCTCCCCCTTGGGAGAAAACCTCCACCTTCTAATCTCTGACTAATTATTTCAACTTAACTAGACTGGGATATCTATCCTACTTTTCCTTCACTTCAAAAACTAGAGAGGATTCTGAACTACTCTACACCCATACACTACCTTATGCTGAATCGACTAGGTGAACACCTAGTCGGGCAAGATGATGAACTTCCTGAACTAACTTCTTCTTACCATCCTCAACATGATCAACACTACCTATAGACAACCTACTAAGAGCATCTGCCACTATGTTGGCCTTGCCCGGATAATACAGAACACTCATGTCATAATCTTTCAATAGCTCTAACCACCTTCTCTCATACAAATTCAAATCTTTTTGAAAAAACACATATTAAAAACTCTTATGATCTGTGATCACATCAACATGTACCCTATACAAGTAATGCCTCCAAATCTTTAAGGCAAACACTACAGCTGCTAACTTAAGATCATGAGTAGTATAATTCTTATCATGGGGCTTAAGTTGTCTAGAGGCATAGGATATATAACCTTACCTCTCTACATAAGGACACAACTCAAACCTACACTGGATGCATCACAGTACACAACAAACCCATCTAAACCATCTGGCAAAGTAAGAACTGGGGCTGAGGTGAGTTAAGTCTTTAACTCCTGAAAACTTTTTTCGTAGGAATATGACCACTGAAACTTAACTTTTTTCTGAGTCAATATGGACATGGGGGATGCAAAAAAAAATAAAATTTCAACAAGCTAACGGTAATAACTAGCTAAACCCAATAAACTCCTGATATCTAATAGAGAGATAGGTCTAGGTCAATTTCTCACTACCTTAATCTTTTGAGTATCAACTCTAATGCCATCACCAGAAGCAATATGGCCAAGGAAAGCTACTGATCTTAGATAGAATTCACACTTACTGAATTTAGCGAACAACTGGTAAGGTCTAAGAGTCTGTAACACTATTCTGAGATGGTTTGCATGATTATTTTTGCTATGGGAGTAAACAAGAATGTCATCAATGAAGACTATGATGAAAATTTCCAAGTACTAATTGAACACTCTATTCATCAAGTCCATGAAGGCTGTTGGTGTATTCGTGAGACCAAAGGACATGACTAGAAATTCAAAGTGACCATACCGAGTTTGGAAAACTATTTTTGGAATGTCATATTCTCTAAATCTGAGCTGATGATAGCCTGATGTGAGATCTATCATAGAAAAATAACTAGCTCCCTTAAGTTGGTCAAAAAAATCATCAATTCTAGGAAGTGGATATTTATTCTTGATGGTGACTTTGTTCAACTGATGGTAATCAATACATATTCTGAGAGAATCATCTTTCTTATGAACGAATAGAATTGGTGCGCCCCACGTGGCGATGCTGGGTCTGATGAGTCCCTTATCTAGGAGATCTTTCAACTATTTTTTTAGTTCTTTGAGTTCAGATGGAGCCATTCTGTATGGCAGAATAGATATGGGATGAGTATCTAGAAGAAAGTCTATTTCAAAGTCGATTTCACTTTTGGGAGTAACTCCGGGAAGATCTTCAGGGAACATATCTGGAATTTCCCTGACTACTGAAACTAACTTTAGGTTTGGAGTCTCTGAATTTGAGTCTTTGACTTGACCAAGATAGTAAATACACCCCTTGGATATCATCTTTCTTGCTCTAAGGTACGAAATAAGCTGACCCCTAATAGTTGTAGTACTACTCCTCCATTCAAGGAGTGGTTCATTTGGGAACTAAAAATGAACTATTCTATTTCTACAATCAAATGAGGCGTCGCATGAGTGGAGCCAATCCATGCCGAGAATGACATCAAAATCTGTCATCTCTAACTCCACAAGATCAACTGAGGTAACTTTATAAGATATTATGATCAGACAGTTTCTATATATCTTCCAGGCTATAATGGAAACATCAACTAAGGTAGACACTGAAAAGGGCTCTACTAGATTTTTGGGACTGACTCTAAAATTGACAGTTATATATGGAGTTAAAAATTAAAGAGAAGCTCCACGGTCTGGTAAAGTATAAACATGTATGTGAAAGACCTGTAATGTACCAGTAACTATGTCAGGAGAATTTTTCTGATCTTGGCAGGACTGCAGAGCATATAATCTATTCGGAAGCTAACCACTGGTAGCACTAGAAGTAGCACCCTACTGAGTCAAGCGATCGGATGGAACTGATGACTAATTGGACTGGCTCTGTTAGCGCAACTCCCTACCTCTCTGAGCAACTACCCAACACTCCCAAATCTGATGGCCTGGCTTGCCATATCTAAAGCACACATCACTGCTCGTTCTACACTTACCCTGATGGTGTCTACCATATTTTTTACATAGAAGATTTGTGCGGGCACTGTTAACATTGGCTTGGGACTTAGAGCCTGTTGTCCAATCCTGATTATCATTTCTGAATTTGGGTACTAGGGCACTAGCTAAAGAGGATGCTGGGGATGAAGACCTCTGATAAAATTGGGAACGATTACCACCTTCTGACCTCGGCTAACTAAAATTAAAACTACCCATCCTAACCCTCTTATTCCCTCTCTCTCTTTCCTTAATCTTCTACTCCTCTATCTATTAAGCATAGACCATCAACCTAGACAAGTCTATCTCTCTAATTAGCATTGTGGTTCTACACTTCTTAACCACATTATCAGACATACCAGATATAAACTTGCTCATCTTGGATCTATTATCAGCTACTACATGGGGAACATATCTAGCTAACTGAGTAAACTTAAGGGAATACTTGTTCAACCTCATTTTGTGCTGCCTCAAGTTAATAAATTCTAACACCTTGGCCTCCCTCAGCTCAGATAGAAATAATCTATGTAAGAAAGCTATAGCAAACTCTTCTCATTCTACAAGACGTGCATCTACACCCTTATCTACCTTTCACTACTTAAACCATATATGGGCTACATCCTGCAACTGATATTCATCCAACTCAGTAATCTCACTAGATGGTACCCCCATAATATCCATTACCTTCTACACTATATCAAGGAATTCTTAATAATCCTCTTTGGACTTGGATCTTATGAAGGAAGGAGGATTCATTTAGTAGAAATCCCAAATCCTGGCTGTAGTAGTATTGGCCAGTGGGTTGGCCTGAATAGCAGTTGGCTGTTCATTCTGAGCTACGACAGAGTTTGCTAGAGTGGTGAATGAAACTCAAAATTCTACATGAGAGACATGCTCATCTAGAGGGTCTGCCTAGATGGGCGGAGGAGCTGGCTGGTTTCCTTCGCCTCTTCTGTTATTCTTTTTAGGAGGCATGTTCTGTAAATGGAAGGAAGAAATAGATTAGACTGATAGTTTAACTTGATCTCATGCTCACTCGTGTTACATGAATGCTAAAAGAAGGGAAACTTTTCCTAAACGCCTTATAGCCTCTACCCATAAGTGTGGCATGCTGCACACCCATGTACAAAACTCTACTTTTATGGCTTTTGGACTTTTTAGGAAACTTTAAAACCTAGATCTGATACCAAGTTTGTAATGCCCCGAGAGTACACCCTAGGTGTCACACGGTGCTTACAGTCCCGAGGGTCCATAAGCTAACCCATGAGTTGGTACCTGCTGTGAGCACTGAATAACATAATCATAAATATGGAAGAATAACTGATATTCCATAAGATTTTAAATATCTTAAACAAATACTGAATTATGAATCTGAAGAAGTAACTATCTGAATCTGATAAGATAAAGAGAATTTGAATAACTGGCTGACATGATAACTGAAGTCTAAATACTGAATAACTAACTGTAATGTTTCAAATCCTCTAAACTGACTAACTGTGAGTTGATAGGACAGGCCCCAACTAACTCCACTAACTACTGAACTAAAGACATAAAGTAAAATAGTCTGTACTTAAAATATAAGGAATCACTGCTGCTACTGTTGAGAGTCTGAAAAGTCAGCGCGATTTGAGAACTGAGCATCAGAACCTATGATATAATACATCATAGCACAAAAGAAAGGTATATGATTAGTACTTTGAATATAGTGGTATGCTAGATGAGGTAGGTTGACATGTATGGTTTCATGAACAGGAATAACAACCGTCTAAATATACATGTAAAACATGGAGTACTGAGTAGAGAGTATGAAATCTATAGATACTAAAAATATATGAAATCTATAAAATACTGTGTATACATGAAAGTTTGTAAATACTAAAGGTACGTGAAATCTATAGATACTGGGGATGCATGACCAAGAATATAACATTAACTAAATAAAAGTCTATAAATTAAAATACTAAAAGAACTGATATGTGTTTGCCTTGATCAAACAACGTTGAGACTGAACTAATGGTCTGATTATTGGACTGAGACTATGGGAGATATCATCTAATCGACATGCCCCAATCTGAGCTAATTGAGGTCCAACTTGTAACCCTAGTTGGAAGGGTATTTATACCATTCCACGGGTACTAACGCTGGCTATGTGGATCAACTAGTCTAGAATACTGTATTGTCTCAAAGGATGAATTGTGTTAAGCCTAATCTGATATGTGACCCTTGCGAGATAGTCAAGTCCATACTAACAGGTGACTTCTCATATCCTGTGCTGTTTACATAGTTTTGGATTATAGGGACTGCTAGTAACGACTCTACCTATCTGATGGGGAAGCCACCATCCCTACACTCGCTCGGTGATAAATCCTACTCCCATCTGAATGAGACTATGTTACTGACTATTTCTGCGTTTAACTTATTGATCTAGTAATGCTCATGATGTGTTCTGAAGTTATTCTAAAAATAGTAAGATGAGACTAAGTAAACATCTATGATTTTTGGGTATTTAGTACCCCCAAGACTCAAAAGCAATAATATTAAAACTATACTAAATCTTGGAGGACATAGCATAAAGGCTTTTATTAAATATTCATTCTTGTAAGCATTTTATCAAACACTTGATATGCATGGTGTATATAGAGCATGGGAATTAGTTTAAAGCTTGTAGTTAAGCACAATTCAATACCATTATCATAAATCATGAATTAAATCAGTAGACAACAATATTCAAACATATGGAGTGTAGTAATAGACATCAATTTTGCTAAAACATGGTATAGAAAAAGATTCATGAAAATTCATGGTTTAATCATAATTTAAAATCAAGATAACCTGAAAACATCATAATTTTGCAATTTAAATCAGATATTTGGACTCTATGTTTGAAAAAAACCCATGGATGAACATCTAAAATACCTGGGTTAATCAATTTGAGAGGATTGATAGTGAGTTCTTGAGATTTGTTCTTGAATTTGAGAGCTAGGGTTTCTTGTTCTTGAGAAAGAGATCTTTAATTTTGAGAGAAATTGAATAAATGAAGATTATTTAGGTTACTTAGGGGTTAAATCTCATGTTTTAGGTTGATAAGGGTCGTGGAAAAAGACCCAAATACCCCTAAATAAATTTAAAAACTCGAGTTGGAAACTGAAGATCCTAATTTTTGGCTCCGGCACGACGCGGTGCTATCACATCGGGCCACTATTAAATTGACAACTAGGACCTAGAAGTTTGGCATGATACGGTGAAATTGCGATAAGCCTATGGAATTCCATTTTGGCCACCTCCGTGATGCGCCATTATCGCGGAGGCTCACTGGAAATTACCAAATATGAACTGGGTCCTTAGTGCGATGCACCAATAATGCGGTCCCTTAGTGGAAATTTATATTTTTTATTTAGACTGGCTACGCAATGCGTTAGTTACCAAAATGATGGTGTTTAACGATTGAAAGTTAAAATCGCCTTAACTTCTTACCCGGTTATAGGATTTGGGCGAATTTTACATCGTTGGAAAGCTACTTGAATTTCCTACACAATGGCAGGCTCTAAATTGGAAAATAATGGGTATTTTGAAAATTTTATATATGAATACTCATGTATTGGGACTTAAATTATGCTAGAAAAATATGGGATATAACAACATATCACCATAATGCAAAATCTAGAGCATGCATAAGTTTATCTCTATACTTTCTATCAATCGTCATTCCCACTTTGTTTTCGCTACACGTCTAACTATAAAAATTTTCTACTACTTATGAATCGTAATATTCTAGGTTCATACTATCTCCTCTCATGAGCGTTATCTATATAGGTGAATTAATGAGGAAACTGAATACATGTATTATTCTATCTCAAATGAACAAATCGTAAGGATAAGAACATAACTTTAAACTTATGGAACTTGTAACACATTAGTGAGCTCCTCTCAAGCCCCTTGACTTCTGAAATTTCTTATAGTAATATGAGTGTCATCTTAGGAGGAATTGGACTGTCAGATACAGTCGTTCACTTAGAATAAAATGGAACTCGGCTAGTTTCATCACAAACTAGACTGTCAGATACAGTCGCTCACTATTAGTTATTTCAGTTATACGGTTATCAGTATCTCATGTTATCAGTACTCAGATTCAGTAATCATGTTATCACAAACTCAGTTACAGTTACTACGTATTCACGCATGTATTCTTACGTTTATGTTTTTCAGTCAATTAGTATAGTTCATGCATGTGAACCCTTTTTATTCAACCTACATCACATGCATACTAGTACATTCAATTGTACTGACACATTTGCGCTATGGTGTTTTATACCATAGGTTCAGAAGCACTAGCTCCAGAGCATCAGTAATATTCCAGTACTCAGCAGTCAGAGTCAGTAGTGAGTAATCATCCTTCAAGGACATGAGAATCACCTTATCATTTCAGTACTTAGTTTATTTCAGTAGTTGGAGTTAGTTGGGGGCATCTCCCATCAACTCCTTATTCAGATAGTTAAAGGCTTTTTAGACTATTATGTTCGGTCATTTTATTAGTTTGTTTTAGGTATTTCATACCCCACACAGATGTTATATTTTATTGGATATTGTGTCTCAGTTTTGAACCTTATAGCCTTACAGCCTTTATTTATGCATTTACACATTATATTATTCAGTGTTTAGGTACAGATATCAGTCATGGGTTAGCTTGTGGTCTTTCAGGGTCATGAGCACCGTGTAGAGTTCTGAGTACCAGATTCGGGGTATTACAAACTTAGTATTAGATCCTAAGGTTCAATAATGTCCTAGGAAGTCTGAAAGCCGCATCTAGTAGAGTTCTGTGCATAGGTGTGTTGCATGTGACATTTATGTGCAGGAGGCTATAAGATATTTTAGGACCAGTTTCCCTTCTTTCAGTATTCATGTCATTCTAGTGAGCATAATCTCAAGCTAATCTCTCAGTCTAATCCTTTTCTCCCTTTTCTCTACAAAACATACCTCCTAAAAGAAGAAATGGAAATCAGCCAGTCCCTCAGCTCGAAGATCCTTTGGGCAAATATGTTTCTCATGCAGAGTTTAGAGCTGCATTTACTACTCTTGCTCAGTCAGTTGCTACTAAGAATAAATGACCACCTGTCATTTCGGCCAACTTAGTGGCTAATTTAGCTGCAGCCAGGATTCAGAACTTCACCCGAATAAATCCTCTATCCTATCTCGGGTCTAAGTCAGGTGGGGACCCTCAAGAATTCATCGATCACGTTTAAAAAGTTACAGAAGTCATGGGGGTTACTCTGAGTAAGAGTGTTGATCTAGCTGCATATCAGGTACAGGATATTTCCCAAACTTGGTATAAGTAGTGGAAGTCAGAAAGGGCCAGTTGATGCAGGACCTATAGAGTGGGAAGAGTTTGTCACCGTATTCTTAGAGAGGTTCTTTCCCCTAGAGCTGAGAGAAGATAATGTGTTAGAATTCATCAACCTCAGGCAGGGTAATATGATGGTGGAATTCTCTTAAGTTTACTCAATTAGCCAGATATTCCCCTCATGTATTACAGACAGTAGGGCTAAATGAGTAAGTTTGTTTCTAGGGTGAATGATAGTTTGGTCAATGAGTGTAGGCCTGTGATATTGAATAGTAACATAACTTTAGCCAGGCTTATGACTCATGCTCAACAGATGGAGGAGAAAAAAGTTAAGATGAGGAAGAAGTAGAATAAGAGAGCAAGGACAAGTAGCTTTAACTTTGCTCAGCAAACCATTCTCAGTTTCATCCTAAGTCATTAGTTCCATCTCCTTTTTAGTTAGTTCTCTAGCTCCTAAGTTCGAGATGGTAATACAGATGGGGCACTAGGATCTACGTTTTAGGGCAGCGTCAACAATGCCTAAACTAATGCCCTTTGTCAGACTTGTGGTAAGAACAACAAGGGTGTTTGCAAAGCTGGCAGCAATGTCTATTTTGAATATGGAAATATAGGCCACAAAGTCAGAGATTGTTCTTAGTCAGGTTATTAGGGTCAGCAGAACCATTTCTCAGCTCAGTCCAGTCGCCCAAATCAGCAGGGTGCCACTTTTAGTGTTACTAGTGGCTCTCCTATCTTGATAGGATCAGGAAAATTCTCCTGATATAGTTACTGGTACGTTACAGATCTTTCACTTGCATGTTTACTCTTTGCTAGATCCAGATGCTTTCTTATCTTTTGTTACTCCTTATATAGCAGGTGATTTTGGAATCAGTCCCAAAATTTTAGTAGAGCCCTTTTCAGTCTCTAACCCAGTGGGTAAAACCATCATAGCTCGATGGGTATACAAGAACTATCCAGTTATGATATTTAAGAAAGTAATTTTAGTAGACTTAGTCAAATTAGAGATGATATATTTTGATGTCATTCTCGGCATGGTTTAGCTTCACTCCTTCTATGCCACAGTCGACTGCAGAAATAGAATAGTCCAGTTCCAGTTTCTAAGTAAACCCATCCTAGAGTGAAGGGGTAGTACTTCAGCGTTCAGAGGTCAGCTTATTTCCTACCTTCGGGTAAGGAAAAGGATGTCTAAGGGTTGTGTCTATTATTTTGTTTGAATTAAGGACACTATTTATAAAACTCCCAGTCTTGATTCAATCCTAGTCCTGAATGAATATTCAGATGTCTTTCCCAGAGATGTTTTCAAAATTCCTCCCAAAAGGGAAATAGACTTCGGCATTGATCTTCTTCTAGATACTCAGACTCTATCTATTCAGCCATATAGAATGGCACCAGTAGAACTCAAAAAATTGAAATTACAGTTAAAGTATCTCTTAGATAAGGGGTTCATCAGGCCCAGCGTATCCCCATGGGGCAACCAGTCTTATTCATGTGCAAGAAAGATGGTTCTCTCAGAATGTGCATTGATTACCGTCAGCTCAATAAAGTCACAGTCAAGAACAAGTATCCACTTCCCCATATTGATGACTTGTTTGACCAACTTTAGGTTTCCATCTATTTCTCTAAAATAGACCTCAGATCAGGCTATCATCAGCTAAGAGTCAAGGAATGTGACATTTCAAAAATAGATTTTCGAACACTGTATGGTCACTTTGAATTCCTGGTCATATCCTTTGGTCTTACTAATGCCCCAACAACTTTCATGGATTTTATGAACCGGTTGTTCAAGAAGTACTTGGACATGTTCATCATAGTCTTCATAGATGATATTCTGGTCTATTCCCATAGTGAGTGTAATCATATAGATTATCTCAAAATTGTACTTCAGACTCTCAGAGATCATTAGTTATTTGCAAAATTTAGTAAGTATGAGTTTTGGCTAAGGTTAGTAGCATTCCTTGGTCATATCATTTTTGGTGATGGCATTAGGGTTGATCCTGGAAAGACCGAAGCATTAAGAAACTAGCCTCGCCCTATATCTCCATTAGATATCAGGAGTTTCTTGGATTTGGCTGGCTATTATAGATGGTTTATTAAGGAATTTTATTCTATTGTATCCCCTATGTCCAGACTAACTCAGAAGAAGGTCAAGTTTCAATGGTCAGATTACATGGTTTCCATTGTCCATTATTTAAGACAGAGGTACCCAGTTCATCTCTCATTTTTGGAAACCATTCATAAAGGGTCTTAGTACCCAAATTCTTCTCAGTACAACCTTTCATCCCCAGAAAGATGGTCAAGCAAAAAGGACCATTCATACCTTGAAGGATATGCTAAGGGTGTGTGCAATTGATTTCAAAGGAAGTTGGGATGACCACTTGTCTTTGATTGAGTTTACATACAACAACAGCTATCATTCCAGTATTCAGATGGCTCCATTCGAAGCTCTCTATGGTAGGAGATGTAGATCTCCAGTCGGTTGGTTCGAAGTTAGTGATGCCTCAGTCATAGGGCCTGACTTGGTATTCGATGCCTTAGAAAAAGTTCAGTTGATTAGAGAGAGACTTCAGGATACTCAGAGCCAATAGAAGTTTTATGCAGATATACGCAGAAAGGACCTCGAGTTTGAAATTGATGACTTTATCTATCTAAAGATCTCTCCCATGTATGGAGTGAAGAGATTCGACAAGAAGGGAAAGCTTAGTCCCAGATATGTCAGTCCTTTCAAAATTCTCAGTCGCTTCAGCAAAGTATCTTATGAGCTCACATTGCCTTCATATCTAGCCTCAGTTCACCCAATCTTCCATGTCTCTTTGCTCAAGAAGTGTATAGGTGACCCAGCAGATGTAGTCCCTATTCAGAGCATAGATGTTCAGAATAGTCTCTCTTATGAAAAAACTCTTGTTGAAATCATTGACTACCAGATTCATAGACTAAGGAACAAGGAATTCCCCCTAGTTAAAGTTCTTTGGCGGAATTAGTCCATTGAGGGAGCTACTTGGGAAGCAAAAGCAGACATGCAAACCAAGTACCCTCACCCATTCTCCACAAACTTAGACTCAGCTTAAGGTAATAATTTTCCTTAAGCTTATTGAGTTTCATGTTTAGATTTTTATTATAACCTTAGTACCAAGTACCATTATATATTCATTCATGCATTCATGAGTCAGCTCAGTCATGTATTCATGCATCAGTTATGCATGTTCGATATGATAAAACCAGCTTATTAGCCATGTCAGTCATGAAATCATGCTTCAGTTGTGCATTCCAGTATGTACTTTCAGTTATCATTTCTCTCAGTCTAATCAGTCTCATTTGAGGACGAATGTTCCTAAGAGGGAGATATTGTAATACCCTAAAAAATACAAATCAATATTAGCGCCATATTTCAAGTTTATGCATATTACATCATGGTTCTTTGGTATTTTCATGATCAATTTTGATTTCAATTAAGGTCTCAAATATGTCCTAGATATTAGGCGAATCAAAACATTTCTTACCGATTGAATTCTTGGGAATGATATCGGTATAGTTAACTTCAAACCATCATATCTCTTATTCTACTAAGAATTTTTGAGATCATAACCCACCAATAGATATATAATTGAATTATCTTTCCAAGGATACCAATTTCTCCCAAATCTGCTATCGGAAAAAAAGTTATACCTTTTTTACTCCAGCATATTTGCCTGGCAACTAAGTGATGACATGAGCTGACGGCTTATCACATATCTGATGACTTATCAGCTAATGTCGTCACCCTTAGGCAAAATTCATAAATTCCAGCATGCTTGAGCTGATGGATTATCACATATGTGACGACATCAGCCCAATGTCGTTAGCCGTAGAATTCAGCATTTTCCAAATGATTTTGGAGGGGTATTTTGGTATTTTCCCTTCACCCCAAAGCTCCATAAACACTAAATTCAGCCTCTATTTCACCAAAATACATTCTTTTCTCTTAATTTCTCTCAAGAACAAGAAGAGGGGTTTCCAATTCAAGATCCAAATCTCAAGGATTCTTCCATCAATCTTCCCAAATCAAGTATCAAGGTATGTCATGTGTTGAATCATGGGTATCTTTCACCCATGAAGCTCAATAATCTCTTTTTGAAATCCAAGATTTGTGTATTGATGAATGTTCATGATTTAAATTAAATTAAAATTCATGTTCATGTTGTTGTGGGGTTTTGATTCATGTTTTAAATTACATATTCCAATGATTGACCCTAGTAAATGAAGATTTTCATAATAATCATGATAAACCCAATTCAATTTACAAGTTGATGGATGTATCCATGATTATTAGATGTTTTGATGATGGTATAATCAAAGCATGTTCCCCATGTGTTTGACTAAAGGGCTATGTGAAGGAAAAGTGCCATACTAGTATAATAATATGAAATATCCATTCATGTACAAGTTTATGAACATCAAGTGTTTGATGAAATATCTTAGTCAATGAAGTATGGATATGTGTAGACATTGTGGTTCTTTAGAACTTCTACTTCATGAAATCTCCAAATTATTGTATTATGGATTGTGATGTTGGTCATGTATTCAAGAAAGTCATACTTTATTAGTTTCTTCCCATTGAGTCCTGGGGGTACTTGAACCCAAAAAATATAGTTGTGTGCCTAGAGTTAGTGTCATGTTTTCACGATATCCTCAGTCAAGCCTTGATCCATAGAACTCGTCAGTCATGTGACTCAGGAAAGCTCAGTAATACAGTAATCTCAGTACTATTCCGTCAGCCAACAGAAACTTAGTTAATTTAATCTAGTTCAGTTCAGTAATCCATGTTCAATGTCTATTAATATGGGAGTAGGAATTAGCACCGAGTGAACCCAAGGATGGGAACATACACTGTCAGATGAGGGTGTGATTCTTAGAAGTCATCCTTGCGTTCCAGAACTATGTAGCCAGCATAGGTTGAAACATCAACATTGTGAGATGAGGGTTTTTGAGGTGGATAATCACCATCATATAAGGGTCCCACCATTCTGTTTTAGGGATACTGTCAGATGAGGGTCACTCACAGCTTTTCCTTACCAGTGGTGCGGTATTGACATCCTTCCAATTGGGGTTACATATTGGACCCCCAAAATTGCTATATTGAGTTATATGGGGTATATCGATTAAATGACTACTTCCCATAGTTTCAGTTACAGACCAGGACTATCAGATACAGTCATTCAGTATCAGTAATAGAACTCAGATAGTTCTACAAAATTCAGGACTATCAAATGCAGTCACCTTAGAACAAAACGGAACTCAGCTAGTTCCATCAGAAACTTAACTGTCAAATACAGTCTCTCAGTATTAGTTATTTCAGTTATACGGTTATCAGTATCTCATGTTATCAGTACTCAGATTTAGTAATTATTTTATCACAAACTCTGTTACAGTTATTAAGTATTCACGTATGTATTCTCACGCTAATGTTGTTCAGTCAATTAGTATAGTTCATACATGTGAACCCTTTACATTCAGCCTACCTCACATGCATGCCAGTACATTAAATCGTACTGACGCATTTGTACTATGGTGTTTTATACCATAGGTTTAGAAGCACGAGCACTAGAGCATCAGTAGTATTCCAGTACTCAGCTGTCAGAGTCAGTAGTGAGTCCTCATCCTTTGAGGACATGAGCATTATCTTATCATTTCATTACTTAGTTTATTTCAGTAGTTGGAGTTAGTTGGGGACATGTCCCATCAACTCATTATTCAGATAGTTAGAAGCTTTTCAGACTAATATGTTCAATCATTTTGTTAGTTTGTTTTAGGTATTTCATACCCCACACAGATGTTATATTTTATTAGATATTGTGTCTTAGTTTTGAACCTTACGGCCTTACAGCCTTTAGTTCTACATTTACTTAGTATATTATGCAGTTTTTAGGCACAGATATTAGTCATAGATTATCTTGTGGTCCTTCGAGGTTATGAGCACCGTGTAGCATTAGGGGTACCAGATTCGGGGCATTACAACTAATCATGTTATCTCAAGAATATAACAGAGACAACACTATCTAAAGTATGAAAGAAAGAAAACTTTTCTTAAATGCCTTGTAGCCTCTCAATGAATAGTACAGACGTCTCTGTGCCATTCCACAAGACTCTACTAGACACGGGTTCATAGACACCCTAGTAAACTTGAACTTTGTGCTCTAATACCAAGTTTGTAATGCCCTGAGAGTACACCCTGGATTTCACACGATGCCTAGGACCATAAGTTATCCCAAGCTATAACTCACTAGCAATAGAATTAAATACATAAGTTTGAAATGAAATAAGTGGAAGATAAATCTTTAGCTGAGCATCTGTAAAACAAACTATTAAAAGTATTACAACTCTTCTTTATACAAAACCAAAACTGAAATACAATACATTAAGTCTACTGACTATCTATGAAGCCTATACTAGTACTGACTATAGGTAGCCTGGATATGAGCCCCAACTATCCCGAATCAATATGACTAAATAAAGAACAAAATAAAATACTACTCAAACTATGACTGACTCGAGCCCTTTAATCAAAAGGACTCATCACCTGTTAACTGGAAACAACAAGCTGCCTAACTATGATTTATGCGCTACAACTCATACCTACATTATGAGACAATGTATCACATAGACATATATGTGGATTAGTACTTTTGAAATGTACTGAGCATGTGGGGGTGAATGCATAAGAAAAATAATATCTCAATATTTATATAAACTTGTAAAAGAATTCATGCTAAATGTAAATGACTCACATTGGCTTGAATAACTGAAAGCTAAAAATCATAAATCATGAATAATAAAGTATACTGTATAAATCTTGTAAGTCATAACACTTAGCACTAAAATTTGTACTTTTTCTCTTTCTATTAGTTGAATTAGTAGGACTGAAGTCAAGTCTATTTTCAAATCATGCAGGCTAAGTGTAAAAGGACTCACCTTTATATCTCTAATCTGAAAACTAAAATCTCATAGCGAATGTCTTATGTAAAACAATATCTAAAATAAATTGTGAGGCTTTACACTTAATTTCTAAAAGTTATTTTGTTATTCTGTTTTAGGACTTAGGGAGGCTCTTCTAACCGACAAAAACTAGGTGAGATATCATGGAGTCCAATGTCTAGTTCCCCTAAGGGTAAAACCTCACATTAGGGAGGGGTATCATACACTTTCAAAGGATTATAACCTGAGCTAAGTGATCACAATATGTATCTGTTATCCATATAAATGGGAATAATCAGTACCTACATTGGCTCGTAGTTCTGGGGCATGTGAACTACGACACATACCTAATTCGGTGCTAAATACTATTCCCTTTAATCTGTATGCTCAGTCTGTTGGAAATTCACTTTAAAACTAGTATAATGGTTTACAATAAAAACTAGTTATGCATATGTTTAATTTAAACTGTAATAAAATCTGAAATCAAACCTGTAAAGTGGATTCCATATCTTAGTTGTGAATCAAAAGATCAAAACTTGTTCAAAGCTAAATATAAACTAATCATAAGATGCTTAAAAGAACAATCTTCTTGAAATATCAATATTCAAACTAGGGCTTAATAACCCATGTTTCAAAATCATGTCAAATTATCATAAATTCATGCTCAATAATCAAAATTTTGAAATTCTTTAACAATTCTAGTCAAATCAAAATAATACTTCTTGCTAAATAATCTTCTTGAAATACTACAATAATTTCAGTCAAGATAATGATATCAAAATCATAATATGAATCTTATGGATCAAAACATGAGCATGCGTAATCTTGATGCACTTAAAGCCTTTGAATCTCATGCTTTCTTTCATATGACTTACAACATAATATCATGCTTAAATCTCAATTGATAATCTTTAAATCAAAGCATAAATAGATGAGAACAACCATGCACTCTAACATTTAAATCACTTTATAAATCCATAAACTCAAAATAAGATAGGTTGGGTATGAACCCTAAATTGAAATTCATATAAATTCAACTTTAAAGACTAGTTTTGGGCACAAGGATGAAAGAAGTATCCTTATTCATAACCCCACATACCTTATTAGATTAATTCGACGAAGAAACTTGACTTTGAATTCCTAATAATGTTCTTGAGGTTCTTGAATTAGGAAGCTTGGGTTCTTGATTTTCTTGAAGAGAAGATAATTAATTTGGTGTTCTTGGGAGGTGGCTAGTATTTTTCTTTGGGAGAAAAGATGAATAATAGTGTGTATAATGCTTATGGTGTCTGAAATTAAGTGTTATGGGAAGATTTGAGTGAGGAAAAGGGACCAAAGTACCCCTAGACCCTTTAGGAACTGAAATAGCGTGTGAAATAGTTTGGTATCACGTTGACCATCGCATCGAGGACCATCGCACCGCATCCCAATTCTGTTGGCTTACTACTTCACACGAAAGCCATAACCTTTTGCTCGGGTGTCAGATTAAGGCAAAATTGGTATAGTTGGAAAGCTCATTCAATTATATACAATTTGGGGTGTCTTGAACTGCAAAATTCTACATATATTAAAAGTTATATAGGTTCAAAGTAGACCCTTATAGAATCGAATACCAAACTTTGGACGAATCAAAGGCTCTAAGCTCAACTCTGTTCTAAGTGATTATTATAAAAACCTTTCACCTCGAAAACACTGCACACACTAGGATAATAATAATGAAACTTTTATTAACATGGGAAACATTTGGACTAGAGCATACACACGTAGGAACAACGGTTAAAAATTCTAGAATGAAAATTCGGGGTGTTACATTATCTCCTCCTTGGAATCATTCATCCTCGAATGATGACTAGGAACTTGTTGAAGCCTTAGAGGTATGGAATAATGTGTACATGATATGTCCTCTAAGAAGGATATAACTGAGCTGAAATATTAAAACTTCTATCATGAAACTAATTTCTGAGCTGACTTGCCTTTACTTACTATATGGAGCTAATTCATTCTGAGAGTTTGGAATTCACTTGAAGTGTTCATGATACAATCATACATATAGAACTACAAACCGATAACTTATGCAAGCACAAATCATGAGACAACAAGACTAAGATCATACAATGGGTATTACGTTGTCTGAGCTGGAATACTTGGAAAACTAAGATCATTCACTGAACACTTATGAACTGAATCGTAACTAAATATCTGAATCTAAAACTAATACATGATGCATGAACTGAGTTGAATTCATAATTTTCATGAATGCAAATATTGTACATCATAGAATGGACTTAATCGTGAAAATTTGGGTAGCAAGACTGGATGAAAAGTTGGAAATCTATGGGAGCTTGTCTGCTTGATTGCTAAACTAGATTGCAGGCTATATGGACTGGATCATACAGACTGCTCATACTCAAATGAAGTATTTCTTCAACACTCTTCTATGAAATTCTAAGAATATTAGGGAGCAAGGAATTTTGTGCATGATCTGAACACGGCATCGGAATAAGGAACCACAACATAGCTACAACTTTATGACCTAGAATATAGGCCTATGAAACATAAGCTAAGATAGAATTTCTAGGCCTTAGGCAATACAACTGCTAACTTTCAATATCAGACACACTTATAAAATACTCCCTTAACTATACTTTTCCCCTTAAATACAATTCTCATTTGATTCAACTTATAATTCTCACATGGGTACATATAACTAATCTAGCCCAAAATTTAAGTTGAACTACATACTCTCACCACGTTCAAGCGTATCTCAAAATCATGGGGTACTACATATAACACCATAACTGAAGTACTAATATTGAAATAAGAATGAGTCGGACATCTTCTTCCTACACTGGTCGCACTACTAGAATCTGAGAATATGACTTGGTTACTTATCCTATCTTCCCCCCCTTAGCTTTAAGCCATCATTCTTAGTCTGTGGAACCCCTTTACTAAACTCTAAACTAGAATACAATCACTGAACTCTACAAGCTGGGATATAACAATACACGTAAAGAATAAACTTAACCTAAAAGACTACACCTAAAAGTGTAAAGCCCACTGCTAATACTTCCTTCTGAGATACAACGCTATCTTTCTAGAGCCCCAATAGTCATCATACAATACTTGAACACTTACTAACTTAGAATCTTCATAAGTATCCCATAGCTGGAGTACACACCATCTAGTGCTTCAACTCTTATTTCTACTAGCTCAATCTTCAAAGATTCAAACTTAGATTCTAACACTTAACATGGATATCACCAAACCTTTATTGAACCATACAACTTCCGTCATAGCCTACCAATATCACACCTCTAAACTTTAATTTCTGAACCATGAGAATCAATATCATATAAAAAGGCTCAACATTATCAATCATAAATCTTTAACTTAGCTATTAAGAACACCATGTACTATATAACTAACCTCCTTTCACTTAGCAACTCAAGGGTACTACTAACCACACACCACACTTAACAGCCTTAGAAAATAATGCAACCCCATATCATCTTGGGCACACCTCTACTCATACCAACAATTTTATACTTAATCTCAAATTAATAGACTTAAATTATTGCAATCACTATTTCAAGCCTAATTGTTCACCTCCATATAATTAGCATCACTAACCAAGCAACCATTACATCCACCTTGATGATCATCCGCTGTTCAATCTTAGTATCTAGTGCTAGGTATGATTAACAACCCAACCTTACATACTATTCTAAATTAGAAGTTATAAACTAAGACATCAAGAAACACTAGTCCACTAGAGCCCCATAAAAACCATAATCGGTCACAATCCTATGGTATACCTTGTTAAAATCTATAAGCACACCCTCCTTCTATACATTACGACTATTTACTAATCTATACACCTAAATTCCTTTCATAGCTCTATAAGTTTCAACTAAAATCCCTTTTTGAAACATCGGGGGAAGCCTAACTCAATAATACTCAATCACTAAATACTTTATTAATAGCCTATACTTTTCTAACACAACAAATGTCATCAATAACTTCTTTCATTATACAACCAAACAATAGTTCACCTTAATTAATAACTCTTTCTCTACCTTTCCCTCAACTAACTGTAATACCCCGCAAAGTCCTCTTCCAGTCTGAGCCTTAGAGCGTATTCAGTAAAGCGGAAATCCGAGTCTAAAAGTTTTAGAAATATCTTTCCAAGCATTAAATACTTTGAATCGTTTGTAATTTCCTTAATTTTAACTTTTTTTCATGTAGAGTATTGAATAAGCTTTCCATCAATACCAAATTCGCCTAAATCGGACACTCGGGTGAAGAATTAGAGCCATTTTAGTGAGATAGTGTGCCACCTGGCACCTTAGCGCGTCACAGAGCTAGCCAAAATAGCAATCGTCAAAATTCATTGAGCCTCCGCGATTCCACCGCATCGTGGTATAGTTCCATTTCCCAACCAAGATGGCAATGTGATTTACACCGCATCATGCCTTCGTGTAGGTTCCCAATTATCTATTTTCCAGTAAACTGGCGAGATTATGGCGTGTCACGCCAGCATGAAAAATTAGGATTTTTAGTTTAATTCCAAGGATGAAAAGGGGCTTTTCCCAACCCCTATATATACCCCCTTTACACGAGAATTGGCCTCATTTTCTCTCTTTCTACTCCAAAAATTAGGGTTTTCAAAGAAATTAAAATCTCCACTCTTCTTCAAGCAAAAATCAAGAAAGACCTAGAGAAATCAAGAATCTCTACAAAGGCCTTCAAGAAAAGAGTTTCCCCAAGGTATGTAGATGTTGATTCTTGGGTCCCATTCATCCAAGAAGTTCAAGTACCATTTTTTAAAACTCAAAGATTTTATGTTTATGAGTTGTTAATGATGCATGTGAGTTAAAATTGATGTTCCATATGTTGTTGAGTTTTGATTCATGTTAGTGTACAAGATTTATGAGCTTTTACCCTAGTATGTGGAATTTATGTGATGTTTTTGATGAGCCCTCTTGGAGTTGTCTTCTATGTTGTGTGTTCATGGCTTTTGGTTGTAGAAATGGTTGAATAAATGAAGCATGTCCCCTATAGGTAGGATAAAGAGCTTAGATGAAGCATAAGGGCTATTATATTATGTTGTATAGGAAACCCCAAAGTATGAGCAAGTCTATGCATGCCTAGTGTTTGGTAAAATTCCCAAGTGGATGAAAAATTCCATGATAGTAGGAAATCCCCAAATAAGTGTGAACCCATGCATGTCTAGCGTTTGTTGAAGGACTTTAGTAAACAAGTGGAGATGTGATAGTAGTAAATTCCCCAATTATGTGCTCCTTGATATATGCTAAGCTTTTAATACATGTCAAGATCAATATAAGTATGAAGTACCGGGATAAGACTTTGTTGAATGGAGTATGATCTAGTAGCATATTTCCCCTACGTTATTATGTGATTATGATTCCGAAATGCTTTAAGTGACCCTTTAGCTACTGTGATAATAAACAGATATTTGTGATCCTTAAATGCTTGAGGTGATGTCTTAATGATTGTGGGAATGAACATATGACATAATTCCTAATTACTTGAAGAGATGCTTTAATGATTGTGAGATGCTTTAATGATTGAGAAGATGCTTTAATGATTGTGATGATACATGAATGATTGTGATGATGAATGAATGCTTGTGATAATGAATGAATGATTGTGGTGATAACTAGTCAAGAATGATTATGCTTTACTTTTATGTTATCGAGTCCTGGGGGTATTTATACTCGACAATAGAGTTGTTTTCTAGAGCCCGTGTCAGTTTCTCAATAATTCCAATAGAGCCATAATTCTCAGAACTCAGTGAACTATACAACTCTATATCCTCAGACAATTGCATAACTTAAGAAATCTCAGTTATCTCTATATCGCTAGTAATATAGCCTCAGTCCTGTAATCAGCTCAGAGCTAATAATATTTAAGTGTTCAATTCTAATCTCAGAAGCAATTCAAGTAATCTATTCAAGCTCTATATCATTAGTCAGATACCATGATTCAATACCATTTCCGTCAAATACAAAACTAAGTGATTTTAGCTTATTCAATAATATCCTTTGAGAAATATGATCAATATCAGATTTAGTTCAGTTGTGTCCAGTTAAGAATTCAGTCAGAGTCTTTCAGTTGGGAGTAGAAACTAGCACCGAGCGAAGGAAGGGATGGCAGCTCTTCCCATTAGCGAGAGAGGCCAGAGTCGTTAGTAGCAATCCCTGACCTCTAGAACTACGTATCCAGTACAGGATACAGGTTTCACCATCAAGAAAAAAGTTGTCACCTTCAGAGAGATAGTATTTGACTATTATATTACCTTAGGTCAACTTCTTGGTAAGGGTCATCCGCTAGAGAGGATCGATCAGAGAGAGGTCTTTACCCATCGCACGGTATTGACACCCTTCCAACTGGGATTATAGGTTGGACCCCACCTGTGGTAGGTAGGGGCATGTCAGTTAAGTAACTACTTCCCACAGTTTCAATTATAGTTTCAGTTTCAGTATCAATCTTCAGTAATCAGGACTGTCAGATATAGTCATCTATCATTTTGAGGAACTCAGATAGTTTCATTAATTCATGAACCATCCCATCATATAGGCTTCGTCTCATATATAGTTATTTGATATCATATTCAGAGATATACCATCATACAGGCTTGATCACAGTCTCAGATTCTATTGAGTATTCTTGTTGTCAGATTCATATATGATTATTTCCTTACCATTGATAATAGCTTTCTTAATCATCCGTTAGAGAGGTTGATCTTTAATCTTATCAGTCGAGAGCAGTAAACTCAGAATTAAGTCATCGATATAAGTACATCTATTTTCTCAGTCATCAGTTTTAGATGAGTCAGTATCTCAGTATCTTAGTGTCAGTAGTGAGTTCAGTCTGCAGTAAGGCAGTACCCGAGTTTCAGTCTCTAAAGTTATGATGAATGTGACTATGGTCTATGCATTCCTGTATGTGTTCTAGTGCAATATTTTCCTGATCATTTAGTTTAGATACTATTCATGCATGAGCCTTTGCATTTAGCCTTACTTCATCTACATACTCAGTACATTCCTGTACTGACGTATTTGCACTATGGTGTTTCATTTGGCACCATAGGTTCAGAGGCATAAGACCCAAAGTTTCCTCAGCAGTTCTAACCCAGTCAGCAGCAGTAGTTATAGCAGTGTGTCCTCTTCTTTTGAGGACGTGTTTTAGTTTACTATTATTTAGATAAGATTTTGTTTATATTTTCAGTTGATAGAGTTAGTTGGAGACATGTCCTATCAACTCCATAGCTCAGACAGTACAGAGGCCTTTCAGACAGATGTCGGATGTATTAGTATTTAGTTTTTTGTATTTTGAGTATTTATAGATATGTTGAACCTTATGGCCAGTTTCCATATTTATTTCAGATATTATGCAGTGTATAGGTATAGGTATCAGTAAAGGGTTATAAAGGGTTAGCTTGTGGTCCTTCGGGATCATAAGCACCATGTGACGTCTCGAGATGGGATCTCAGGGCGTTACACTAACACACCAGGACATATCACCATAATATAAAATCTATAGCATGCATAAGTTTAACTTTATACTTTCTATCAATTTTCATTCCCACTTTCTTCTCACTATACTTCTAAACCCATACTTCCAACTATAAGAAGGTTTTACTACTTATGAATCATAACACTTTAGGTTTATATTATCTCCTCTCATGAGTGTTATCTATATAGGTGGATTAATGAGGAATCTGAATACATATCTTATGTTGTCTCAACTGAACGACTCGTAAGGATGAGAACATAACTTTCAACTTATAGAACTTGTAACACATTAGCAAGATCCTCTCAATCCCCTTGACTTTTGAAATTTCTAATAGTAAATCTGTGTGTCATCTTGGGAGGAACTGGAACTTACTAATCATGTTAACTCAAGAATATAACATAGATGAAGAAGTATGGATTAACACCTGAATCAACAGAAGTTTCTGAAAGAACAACTTTACAGCACTATCTAGAGTATGAAAGAAAGGAAACTTTTCTTAAATGCCCTACAGCCTCTTGAAGAAAAATACAGATATCTTTGTACTATTCTACAAGACTCTACTAGACATGGCTTCATAGACACTCTAGGGCACTTAAACTCTGTGCTCTGATACCAAGTTTGTAACGCCCCGACTGTACACCCTGGACGCCACACGGTGCTTAGGACCACAAGTGATCCCAAGCTAACCCTTGTACTGGCATAACTCATGAGCAAATAAAATAAATACATAAGATTGAAATAAAATAAGTGGATAATAAATCTTTAGCTGAGCATCTTCAAAAAAAAGTATTAAAATTATTAAAACTCTTTTTTATACAAAACCAAAACTGAAATCCATTACATTAACTCTACTAACTATCTTTGAAGCCTCTACTAGTACTGACTATAGGTAGCAGAGATATGACCCCCAAATATCTCAAATCCTACGACTGAATAAAGAAAAAACTAAAATACTACTCAAACTATGACTGAATCGAGCCCTTAAATCAAAAGAACTCATCACCTGCTGACTGAAAGTTGTAAGCTGTCTGAATATGATGTGCGCGCTACAACTCGTACCTACATTATGAGACAATGTAGCACATAGACATATATGTTGATCAGTACTATAGGAATGTACTATGCTTGTAGGGGTGAATGCATAAGAAAAATAATATCTCAATGTTTATATAAACTTGTAAAAGAATGCATGCTAAGTGTAAATGACTCACATTGGCTTGAATAACTAAAAGCTGAAAATCATAAATCATAAATAACAAAGCATATTGTATAAATCTTGTGAGCTATAAAACTTACTTCTAAAAATTGTACTTTTACTTTTTTTATTAGAGGAATAAGTAGGACTGAAGTCAATTCTATTTTCAAATCATGCTAGCTTATTGTAAAAGTACACACATTTATATCTGTAAACTGAAAACAGAAATCTCATGAAAAATGTCTTATGTAAAACAATATCTAAAATAAATAGTGAGCCTTTACACTTAATTTCTAAAATTTGTTTTGTTATTCTATTTTAGGACTTAGGGAGGTTCTTCTAACCGACATAAACCATGTGAGCAATCTTGGAGTCCAACGTCTAGTTTCACTAAGGGGAAAACCTCACGTTGGGGAGAGGTGTCAAACTCTTCCTAAGGAGTATAACCTGAGCTAAGTGATCACAATTTGTATCTGTCATCCGTATAAATAATAATCTAAATAATTTGTACCTACATTGGCTCATAATTCTAGGGCAAGTGAACTAAGACACATACCCAACTCGGTGCTAAATACTATTCCCTTTAATCTGTATGCTCAGTCTATTGGAAATTCACTTTAAAACTAGAATAATGGTTTACAATGAAAACTAGCTATGCATATGTTTAATTTAAATTGTAATAAATCTGAAATCAAACCTGTAAAGTGGATTCCATATCTTAGTTGTGGATCAAAAGATCAAAACTTGTTCAAATCTGAATATAAACTAATCATAAGATACTTAAAAGCACAATCTTCTTGAAATATCAAATTCAAACTAGGGCTTAATAACCCATGTTTCAAAATCATGTCAAATTATCATAAAGTCATGCTCAATAATCAAAATTTTGAAATTCTTGAACAATTCTAGTCAAATCAAAATAATACTTCTTGCTCAATAATCTTCTTGAGATACTACAATAATTTCAGTCAAGATAATGATATAAAAATCATAATATGAATCTTATGGATCAAAACATGAGCATGTGTAATCTTGATGCACTTAAAGCCTTTGAATCTCATGCTTTCTTTCATATGACTTACAACATAATATCATGCTTAAATCTCAATTGATAATCTTTAAATCAAAGCATAAATAGATGAGAATGCACTCTAACACTTAAATCACTTTATAAATTCATAAACTCAAAACAAGATAGGTTAGGTATGAATCCTAAATTGAAATTCATATAAATTCAACTTTAATGACTTGTTTAGGGTACAATGATGAAAGAAGTATCCTTGTTCATAATTCCACATACCTTATTTGATTAATTTGATGAAGAAACTTGACTTTGAATTCCTAATGATGTTCTTGAAGTTCTTAAATTAGAAAGCTTGGGTTCTTGCTTTTCTTAAAGAGAAGATAATTAATTTGGTGTTCTTTGGAGGTGGCTAGTATTTTTCTTTGAGAAAAAAGATGAATAATAGTGTGTATAATGCTTTTGGGGGCTGAAATTAAGTGTTATGGGCGGAGTTAGGTGAGGGAAAGTGACCAAAGTTTCCCTAGACCCTTTAAGAACTGAAATGGCTTGTGAAATAGCTTGGTATCATATTGGCCATTATGTCGCGTCACTCATCGCATCGAGGACCATCACTTCGTCTTACTGCCTCACACGGAAAATGTCGTAACTTTTCACTCGGGTATAAGATTCAGGCAAAGTTGATATAGTTGGAAAGCTAATTCAATTATCTACAATTTTGGTGGGACTTGAGCTGCAAAATTCTATATATATTAAAAGTTATACACGTTCAAGGTACACCCTTGTAGAATCGAATACCAAATTTTGGACGAATCAAAGGCTCTAAACTCAACTTTGTTCTAAGTGATTCTGATGAATACCTTTCACCTCAAAAACACTTCACACATTAAGATAATGATAATGAAACTTTTATTAACATGGGAAATATTTGTACTAGAGATTACACACGTAGAAATGATAGTTAAAAATTCTAGCGTGAAAATTTGGGGTGTTACAATTAAAAAAGTAAACCATCCTTTCATACTAGACACCAACGTGCTTTCATATTCTAAAAAAGTCAATGATAGCATCATTTCTTATATTACAAATGCATCACTTTCAATGTAACAAATTAAATAATCAATTTAAAATGTATCACTAAACTGCTATTTAATTCATAATTGATATGCTTCATTGATGAAAAAGCTCTTTATTGTTGCAGTAGCGATTGATAAAATCAGCGTCAATTTCACAAGCAAGTACACAAGAGAATAAGTCTCCACAAGATTTGCACTAATCAGTGCATCTTCCAAATCACCAATTCCTTTCAAATTAGATAATATAGAATCTCTACTTCGCATGTGTATAATGAAAGTATCAAATTAGTATATAAACTCTCGAAGCTTTGATTTACCAAACTCATCCAGATAATACTTAGCCAATATCATTATTTTTTCCTTATCAAAATTAGCAAAAGCATTAACTGGATTCAAGCTTGTCACACCAATAAGCAAGTTTCCCCTTACAACATCAAAACTATTATTAATCTCTTGAAGTTGCAAGTCAATTATAGCATAAAAGAGCTTAACACGTAAGTGATGTGAGTAAGTAACATTAGAAGGCCTATGCTTTGATTTTTCATGAAGATAAAAATTATCTATCTTAGGAACCAAGATTTCATGTTTATCACAAAATACACGAACTTCATTCATCAGAGAATCTCATCCATCATCTCTCAATAATTGTAATCTTTTCTTATAATTGTAATCTTTTCTTAGTATTTTCAAAAAATATCAAGGAACTGACAATATCTTGTTCTTTATTTTGTAATAATGCACTCAGATCATTGTACATCACCATATCTTCAACATCAAGTGAATCAAGAAAATAAATTCAAATTCATTGATCATAGTCAAAAAAGCTCCTGCTTGTAACATTGGGATTAAAGCCTCCACATTTAATTGCATCAATAATATAAGCTATAGATGAAAATAAAATGATAAAGTTATCCAATGATCTAAAATGTAAACCCCAACGAATGTCATTAGGCCTTTGAAGTCCTTGTTCTTTATTTTGGCCCTTTCCACTTTGAACTTCGCCACATTCTAGTAGTTGCTCCAATATTTCTCCTTGATGGTCTTGAATTTGAATTTTGTATTTACTTGATGTTTCTACCACATTTAGCATATTAGTAATAATAGAAAAAAAATCATTCACGAGCAATTTTTTTGGCAAAGACTACAAGTGTCAATTATAATTGGTGAGCAAAATAATTAATGTAATATGCAGATAGAGTTTCTAGCATAATCAAAGCTTTAAGGCCATTTATCTCTCTACATGTTACTAGTTCCATCATAGTCTTTTTCACGTAATTTAGATGTACTTAAAGAGTGTCTCATAAGCAAAGAGCATATTGTTTCCTTCAACATTTTTGTTGATGTATCACCAACATGAATAATAGCAGTAACTCAATCATTCACTTTATCTTTTTTGTTAACATACCTCAATGCAATGGCCATTTGATCATGGTGTGATATATCCTTGGATTCATCGAATAAAATTTTAAAAGAACCTCCATACAAGTCATCAATTATATCTTTTATGATTTCTTATGTACAAACACTCACAATATTCTTTTGAATTTTTGATTAAGTCATCATAGCATTTTATGGAGCATGTTCTAAAATAACATTATTCAACACAAGAGTCATTTTTCCCAGTCATTCCAAAGGACCTAGAAAAAAGGCCTTTATTTTTGAAAGATTTACTTTCATGTGACCTCAAAAAGACAATTTGAATTCCAAGAGAAACCTTGCTACATTAATTGAATCCTCTAAATGAGTACGGTGTATACTTCTTATTTTCTCAGATTACGTGTTCAAAGAAACTTGAAGAATTGATATTGATTCTCAAAATTTAGCATCTTACTGAAACATCTTTAGTGAATGCTATTTACTTCACCAATATGTAATTGAAGTTATTCCAAACTATGATTACAATCCTTAAAGACAGTTTTCGTGAAAAAATCACCTATATTACCTTTTACATAGTTATTTTTAAATAAATAGCAACGCAAGCAAAATACAACATCTTTTATCAAACTATACTCCATCCACATATAATATGAACCCTCGTACCATGTCGAATTAAATTAATGCATTTTCATTTCAATTCTAGTTTGTGGAAATTGAGAAAGAACCAATTGACAAGGCCCTTGTTGAATATAGCATCTTCTCACTTGATATCGTATCATAAAGTCATATTAATGAATTGATTTTCTTTCTCTAGGAGTAGATTTAAGTGAATTCGCATCAAGCTCTTCTATAATATGGGGAGAATTATCTTTAAAACTTGAACTTAGTTGAAGAGGATAATATCTACCTATTTCAATTCACAAGAATTAATAATAAATTCCTACAAAATAAAATTTTCATCAAGAATATAAGTAAACATAACAATGATAATAGAGGAATCACACCCCTCCTTCCATAGCATAAAATAATTAAAATATAATAGAGGAATCACACTCGTACCAAAAGAAAAAACAATAATCTCAATAAGAGAATCACATCTCTCCTTTTATAAAACAACAAAAATGATATGATATGTAATGGAAGAATCACACCCCTCAAAAAAATTAAGTAAACGCAAACAATTTCAATAGGGAAATCACATCCCTCCTCGTAAAATAGCAAAAATGATATGATATGTAATGGAGGAAGCACACCCCCTTCTTTAATAAGACAAAATAAATAAGTATGACATTTTTAATTAAAGAATTACACCTCTCTTTTTATATCAAAACAAAAATAATATGTAGTAGAGAAAGAGGTAGAGTCTAACTTGTATTGCCATCTATCGAAATAATGTGCCTTTGTGTTATCGTTAACCGCTGAAGATGACTACTGTGTTTGGGTGTTCTCACATTTTTTTGCATGGATTGGAGAGACTTTGGGGAAATTGAAATATTTTAAGGGTTTGGAGGGGTCTAATATGTTTTGCAGTTTGGGGCTTGGGGATTAGGGAAGTGCAATGCATTTAATTTAAAAAGTAAGAATGAATATTAAATTTTTTTAAAAAAAATTAAGGATTGGGGCGTGGAGCTAGATAATACATATTAGATTTATTTTAAACTAGGGGTTGGAGCATGGGGCCAAATGAGGTGGCAAGCAATTAAATGTATGGAGAATTCATAAAGGCAAAAAAGGCACCCCCTACCAGGAATCGAACCCGCAATGTCGCAGACTAGAGGACCTATCATTCACGTTTTAAAATAGCACACCCAGATAAGTTCTGTTATTGAAGGTACACAATTTAATATTTTACCACTTTATTAAGGTTTCTATACATATATATATATACATTTTTAAAAAAAATTATCGGGTGCACATGCACCCTCACGGCTCCGCGTGGGTTCGCCTCTGATGAAAATGACAATTTTAGTGGTTCTTTAGCATTGATTTAAAAACTCCTGAGATTGATAAACAAATAAAAAAGGAAGAAAATATGTGTGATTTGGGAAAAAGATGGTACTGATGTGTTGTTGGCACTACCCACAAATTTCTCTATTGTTGAAGATAACTGCAATTTATAGATCTGGATTCCCCTGGCCATCCAATTTCCCTTTTCTTCACTCTGTTGTTTTACGTATGATGTTAATACTATGTTATGTATATGGATGGTTTAAATAGTGAAGGCATTATGTTATTTATAATCTAATACATAGCACGGGTATGTATCTATTCAAGAGTGATTCGTTTGATCAATTGTTGTTATTTCAACCTTGACACAAATATTAGTTATTTATAGGGTTGCATACGCTTTTTGAGATTTATTGTTATTTCACCCCTTGTACATAACAATGTGATGTATATGAATGGATTATTTCTAAGCTGATACATTTCATAGATATGAATATTGGTTGGAGGTTTCTTTTTGTCATGATGTTTTTTACTTCTGATGCATAGTTATGCTATGTATATGAGTATCCATATACATAACGATGTTATGTATCAGATTTGACATAACTACAATTATTATACTCCTGAAATTTGACGAAAAATAGAGCTTCAAAAATTTGAAAGAGAAGAGCTTGAAAGAATAGAGCTTGAATGATCCAAAGTGAGATTTTGTGATTGTGCTAATTGATTTGATGTTTGAAATTTTTGAAAATGAAAAGTTGTTACTGAATTTAAGGGATTCATTAATGACACATTAATAGATATGAAGTTAATTGCATTCTATGTTAAAGAAAGATGTATTATTTTCTTAAATATCATTAAAATAGTTAGATATGATACATAAGATATTAATGTATATCAGTGTTCAGCTATGTATATAAATAATTAAAATCTATGAGTGAGAAAACTTATTGAAAATTTTGGGAAAGAGGGTAATTAAGAAGCAAACTGTCAGGATTTATGTTATTTGTCCTTAAAAATTTGGGTCCTTTGAGTTTGTTGGGTGGGTTATATGTGGGTTTATTGATTTTAACATAAAATCGATCTAGAAATACTTTATTATGATTTGGAGAATTCGGTTAAGTGAGGGATAGAAGGAATTGTTTGACGACGACAGGGGCAAATATATCCTCATAATATGACTGAGGATAAAATTAGCTATTAAACTTAAGTAAAATGGTAAATTACCTTTTCTCTAATTTTTCATATTATATTTCGCATATGTATACACATATATGCACAAAAGGTAATGTTATCATTTGGTTTCATACTTGTTATTTATAGTATAATATACTTAATAAAATAGTCTTTACTCGCATATTAATATTATTTTTCATAATAGTAAGAGATTATTTAAATACAAAATGTTAGACATATATTTAAAATATAGTACTTTTTATATTATTTTAAAATATATATATATTTAACAGTATGTGAATTTAAGTAGTTTAAATTTAAATTTCTACATATTTTTATTGAAGAGTAGAAAATCTCTTTCTTTCTTCCTTTTTAACAAAAAATTTGTACTTTTTGTATTTGTCTCTTCAAAATTAATATTATCTAAACTAAAACTAAATCATAAGATTTACTATAACAAAAAAAATTGATACCTAAATTAAGGTTTTACTAGCATTTTCCATGAACTAACCTTTTATTATTATTCTTTTTTCAAAATTTAATATTGTCTAAACTAAACTAAAATCATAAAATTTACTATATCAAAAATTTTGGTGGCCTAAATTAAGGCTTTACTAGACTCATCAATGACAACTCTTCAAAGCTCGTCTTTCTAAGTACTTTATCGGGAAACGACCATGAAATTCAGTCATAAGCCTGTTCATGTAAATTTTGATGACAACATTGCCAGACTTTCATCTAATTTCACGTACTATTTTTAAAATCAATAGCATATTCTCTTATATACTGATCATATCTTTGATAAAGTTTGATTATTATGGTGAAATAATATTATTAGGAAGTAATTGCACTATTTTCTTTAGAATAATTCTAGAGAATGTCTTACTAGAGATGTTACTTAGGCTTATGAGCCTTTAGTTTGAGAAGGTGTTTATCTCTTTCTTCCTTGATATAAAGACCAGACTGATACATTGAATGTACCTGGCACCTTATGTCAAGAAAAAAAAATGCTCACCATTTTAGTCATGCTTGAAGATTATATCGTAATATATTTTTTAAAAACAATTCGTGGAGGAACTAGGAACTTCTGCACCGTCTGCATTTAATTCCAATACTGCCCTTCACAGATACCCATTAAATATTATTTTTAAATGAGTGCGCGATCATGATATATGAAACTTATGTTACAATTTTAAGCGCGTTTGAAGTAGAGTTTGATATTGAATTGTGAAGAATAACTTTTTTTTTAAATTCAAGCATCTAACAGAAATATTAGCCAATTTTACATGCACTTCGATTATATATGATCAATGTACAAACATGCATGAGAAACTAAAAGGGTGTTAAATGAATTTGTTAGATTTGTTGTTGTTTTAACAAATTAATGAATGTCATTTATTTTCTATGATACATGAATCTTATGTTTCAAATTTGAATTTATTTGGATTGGATTTGAATGTTGAATCGTGTGTTGGATTGTTGAAATTTGAAGAATTTAATATTTTTTGACAAATAAAATTCATACACACATGACTTAAATTCTAATCAACTTTTATATGCAATTCAGTAAAAGATATTTGTAGTTAGCCTTGGAAAATCAAGTAGAATTCATAAAGAGTGTGAGTTTTGATCTAATAAAGTTCACGACTTCAGTAATAGACATTTGGAGTTATTCTTGACAAGTCATATCAAACTTCAAATAAAAATGTCTGATGTTTACAAAACCACATTTCTAACAAAAATCTCTAAAGTCAGAAGCGAATTTCAGTGTCACATGTTTGAAATTATTCTTGAACTAGTTTAAATGCACGTGTCTTGCACGTGTATATTTGATCATTTAAAATTAAACATAAACATATAGTTTAGTGTAAGCACATATATATTTTACCATTAGAAGTTTTAAGTGGTTGATGGATCATTACTATTGTATTTATCATCCAGTACCTCTTTCTCTTGCTTCCAGAGGTTAAGAGAGACACATCAATTTGAACCATATTTGTGGTATGGTTATTTTTTTCTATATTTAAAATCTTTTCTTATTTTTAAAGTCAAAGTGCGGTTATTTTTAACTTTTAAAATTTTGGTACTTCTTAAATTTTTCTTACTACAATTATGTAATTAGATTAATCTCGAGATGAGTTATTCAATGTATTTTATTCCAATCAAATATGAGAAATGTCATTCTAAAATTTGTTTTGGGATTTGTTATCTCTTATTGATTGTACCGAATGAGCCCTATACTCTTACACAATGATGCATCATTGTAAAACGACATACCTTGAAACATATTTAAAACACCCATTAAAAAATTGTCAATTATTCTCCGTTCCAGAGTCAACCAGAAAATTAGCTCAAGTATCATGAAGGTTGATAAGATATTAGTAGTCAATTGTTATAATCTTCAGGGAAAAAATATCTATCAATGTAGAAGTGAAAATCCATCAATAATAGATCAATATACAAATAATTTGTCTCATATATGAAATACAGCAATGCACAATATGTATGATCACACCTAACAACAAATAGACCAAAATATATAGTTAAATAACATTGAGAAAAAAAAAAGGCAAATTAAACAAAGAAAGAAAAAAAAGAGATAAAACTTTAATATTGAATTGATCAAGAACATGTACTTTCAATATAAGTTATTTCTTTTGAATTGATCAAGAGCGTATAATCAATGCAACCAAAAGGAAGGAATCACCGATTTGTGAACGACAAACAAAAATCACAGCGAAGTTAAATAAATAATGTTATTCTTTACATGTATTTTAAGATTCTTAATTTCTTTCTATATAATTTAGGACTCAGCATTTAATTTTTTCTATATATTTAATTTATTAGAATCCTTTCCATATATTTTAGAAGTCCTTATTTTAATGAGTTAATATGTGTATCTATATGATTCATATAACAAATTTAAATTCCATACAAATTGAAGAATTATGTGAAATTCAAGAAGGGGAGTGAATTGAAAATTTCCAGTGAGTCGTCTATTGGCTCGAGTCAATGCTTCTGCAGATCAATATACTTCACAAAACAAGTTAGAGTTGAAATAAACAAGCAAGTAAATAACTAAATTTAAAGTAAAGACACAGAGATTTATCTTGGTTCGGAACACCAATGTGGTGCCTACTTTAAGTCCCCTTAGATTTCAATTATTTTCTTAGATCTTTCAATGTTAGGCTCGATTACAATAATGAGAAACAAGTTTCGAAGACTTATTTTATTCTTTGGATTTTGTGACACAACTTCAGTTTGTATTACAAAGTTGACTCGATCCTATTCTTTATATAACAATAGTAAACTAAGGATTACAAAGTTTTGTGAGACTAAGACTGAGACACTTTGAGATTTCTCCTTGAAGTTGCATAACTTTTTTCTATCTTTAATCTTTTTCTTTTATAGTCTTCAGCTACTACTGTTCATAAGGAAACTCAAGAGATTTCTTCTCAATCGAGGATTTGAATTGATTCCTTGATTGAGGAATATTACCGTATGGTATGTCCATATCAGATATGTCCATATACGACTTTCACTCACGTCCGTATAAGATACGTCTATGATATTTTCTTTTTTTTTCTCTTGTAGTGATTGATGCTTCTTCAAGTTATTTGTGATCTTTTCTTTCTTTTGCTTCATTTTGATTAATCTGATTTGTCGTGATTCTAAAACTAGGATTTTCCTTCCTTTTGTTCTCGTTTTGATTGATTTGCTTGGATGGCGTAGATCATGATTTGATGTTCTTCGATTATAGGAGCCAAATTTCTTGCTTTCTTTCATTAATTTCCTCTAATCCTTCATATCTTTGTGTAAGGCATCCTTCTATCATTAGCAATCTTTTAATATCCTACAAAGATCCACCCATTAGTTTGTCATTATTAAAATGTAAACATAGGAGGCTAATAATCTCCCCCTTTTTGATAATGACAAACAAGTGTAAACATCAGTTGACTTCCCTATCTATCAGCTTGCTCCCCCTGACTTGTGTAACACCAGTTGACTTCTCTGTCTGTCAAATTGCTCCCTCTAACTTGTACATATTTCTGTTGTTCCAAGTTTCTTGAGTGTTAGTCGACTTTAATTTATCGATAGTCAACTTGCTCCCCCTGACTGGTAGGTACTTCCTGATGTTCCTGTCTTTCTTCTCCTTTTGGCATAATTAAAAAGAATATAAAAATAAAATAATAGACAAGCAGCAGATATATATAATCTATTAACTAGGCAGAGCAAAAAGTGTAGCAGATAGTGTGTTAATAATCATCTTACAACCCATAAAAACAAGGGACAAGAACCCCTTTTGACTAAAAACAAAGTCGTCATTATTCACTTCTTCTTGAGAAAATAGGTCAAAGTATTATGCATGTTATGACGGAAGGTGTCATATGATTTTTCAACATTTTTTAAAAAGAAGGAATAGGAGTTCTGGATGGAAATAGCTAGATCATCATTGGAGGAATGGACTTGGGTCTTGAGGGAATCTATTCGGGTGAACACCCGAGTAAACAATTTTACACCCTTATGCTTGAACCCATCAAGATCCAACCAAACCACGCCTATGTCTGTGTTGGCATTTTTCCCGAGGTCCAAAAGTTTCGAAGTCGACTCCTGCAGTAGTGCAACACTTTTCACGATGGCATTGAACTAATCCTTAATCTTCTCCAGTTCCTTCAAGACTGTAATCATAGGGTTAGAAATAGATTTAATTACCTTGGGAAGTTCCGACCTTGCCCGTATAGAATCCTTCTTGCACCATGCATCTTCAACCAAGACATAGTCCATACTGGAAAATGTATTGAAGTCATAAGTGGAAACAACCTCCACTGGGGGGTAAGCAAATAGATTAATAGAGTAATACTAAGGAATCCAAGTAATGAGCAGGCCATATGGAAAACTGGCAAAGGCATGAACATCGGCTGCACTTTCAAGCATGTACTCACAGATCCAAATTGCCCAAATGATTTTTATTTTCTTAAGCAAACAGTATAGTACAAAAAAATCATGACCGGTAATATTGTTGAGGGATATTTTTTGGGAAATAATTATAGTAGCAACTATGTGATCCATAATGTAAAACTTGAAATAGAGGGATAGCGGAACAAAATTGGTCGAAACAAGTCAAGGCCTGACAAAAATCTCTTGGCTTCTTAAAAACTGACCTTAAAATCATCGAGCCTATTGTCATTCATAAGATATATGTTACCAGAGAACTTTATATCAAAAGCATTCTCGAACAAAAAATCATTCATAATGATTCTTTTGCTAAGAACAATAGTCTTGAGTTCACCACTATCAGGGGAGAGGCAAAGATTTACATAAAATATGCAAACTGGATCCTCATAAACCAAAAGTCCACCGAGACAAAAGACAAGGGACAAATCTTGAAACTTAAAATAGTGACTAACATTATAGAAGGAATATTTTAATTGATAGAGATTGATAATAAGATCGGGTACAACAGAGTAACTTTTAAAGGTGGAGAATTTATCTTTGTGAGAGCATCTCCAGAACTTGTGCATGTCCTCTAGAGGGAGGGAGTAAAGAGGGTTTGGATGAGGTTTCTCGATAGAGGAGGATGGATTAGAATTAAGACGACGTCTTCTGATGGGAGTTGACTAAGAACCCATTGAGGATTCATCAAAGGATTCGAAGAGGAGAACCAACTATGGGGAGGTCTTTGGGAAGAGATTTCGACATGTTCACCATAGAATGGGTTCTGGTCATGAGAGATAAGAGAAGAAGAATTTTAAAAAGGGGTAGATAGGGAAAGGAGAGGAAGGTTAAGAGGACTTGAGAAACAAGGGTTGATGTATACGACTATTTGAAAAGATAGAGGAGGGAAAGTCGAAAGGGTGTGAGGGAAAAAGAATGACTGAATGAAGTTAAAGGGTGGACATCAAAGGAGTGTAGGCAAGGTAAAGAGGTGCATAGGCAGTAAAAGTGGCATGAAAAATGGTGAGAGTAATGATGCCTTCCCTTTTAAAAACCAATTTTATGGTAAAAAATACTAACAGTAAAATTGGAGCAAGTAAAAATATTTTTGTCCAAGAATAAAGCTCATAAATCATTAATACTAAGAATACCAAGTCTTTTTCTAAGGTAACAAAATCTTTCTTCTAACAGAGGTTTTGTAAAAATATCTGCCAGTTGATTTTAGGAGTCAACAAATGTTAACAAAAAATTGTTATTTTCTACATGATCACGAATAAAATGATGCCTAATATCAATGTGTTTCACCCTAGAATGATGCACATTGTATTTAGATAAACTAATAGCATTGGTTTATCGCACATTATGGAAATAGATTCAAAATACAAATCAAAATCAAGTAGTTGATGTATAATACATAAAATTTGAGTACCACAACTTTCAACGGCTATGTATTCAACTTTGGTGGTTGAAAGTGCAACTGAAGTTTGCTTCTTGCTGTGCCATGAAATCAGGGAATTACCAAGAATTAGAAAAGTTCCATTAGTGCTTTTTCTATCACTTTTATCACTAGCAAAATCATCATCTGAATATCCAATTAAGTCAAAATAGGAAGATCAAGGGTACTATAGTCTAATATCTTAAGTTCCTATGAGGTATCGGATGATCTTTTTGACGGCAGTCAAATGAGAATCTTTGATAGTCGAATGGAACCTGGCACACTTACATACGCTGAAAATGATGTCTGTTCAACTGGAAGTCAAGTAGAGTAGTGATCCTATCATTCCCCTATATATTTTCTCATCAACATTCTTACTAGACGAGTCTGAATCAAGTCTTGTGGATGGACTCATTGGAGTTCCATAGGCCTTTACTTTTTATATATTGAATTTTTTTATGAGTTCCCTCATATACTTAGCTTGACTGATGAAAGTACCTTTGGGAGTTTGCTTGATTTGTAGTTCCAAGAAGAATGTGAGCTCACTCAGAAGACTCATATCAAATTCTCCTTTCATAAAATTAGCAAAATTCTCAAACAGAGAGATGTTAGAACTACCAAAAAATATATCATCAACGTAAATTTGGACAGTAAAAGGATTTGAATCAAGCTTCTATATGAATAGAGTTGTATCAATTTTACCCCTTTGAAAATTGTTATTTAGTAAGAAAGTACTCAATCTCTCAAAGCCTTTGGGGCTTGTTTGAGACCGTAGAGTGCTTTTGATAATTGGAAAAAATGATTTGGATACATGGATTTTCAAACCCTGGGGGTTGTCTTACAAAAACTTCCTTATGAATAAAACCATTTAAGAAGGTGTTTTTGACGTCCATTTGATATAGCTTAAAACATTTGAAAGTAGCAAAAGCTAATAAAATCTGAATTGATTCTAACCTTCCTATAGGGTAAAAGGTTTCTTCATAATAAATACCTTATTGTTGGGAATAGCCTAGAGCTACAAGTTTAGCTTTATTTCTAATAACCTTACCTTCTTCATTCAATTTTTTCTGTAGACCCATCTAGTTCCAATTATCGAGCAGCTTCTTGGTCTTTCAACCAAAGTACAAACTTGATTTTGTTCAAATTGGTCCAATTCTTCCTTTATAGCTTATACCCATGATTCACATTTGAGGGCTTCACCGGTTTTATTTGGTTCAATTTGAGATACACGAGCAATAGATGCTTATTTTCTTAATGATGCTCTTATTTGTACCCTATCTTTTGGATTTTCGATGATGAATTCATTTGGATAGCTAGAATTATGTTTCCACTCTCTTGGAACACTTGATTTCACTATTTTTACTATAGGAGTTGACTACAGTGGGGTATAGTCGACTTATCTTGTGACGGCTCAGAAATTGTGATATCATTTTCTCCAAATTATAGATTACAAACCTGCTCTTCACCAACACTTAAACTCATAGAGGTTTATTAGATTCACCAAATACGATATGCATAGATTCCTCAACACGTAAAGTTCTCTTATTGTAAACTCTGTAAGCACGAATAGTGGGAGAATACCCAATGAAAATACCTTTGTCACTTCATGGATCAAATTTTTCTAAGTTATTCTTACCATTATTGTGGATAAAGCATTTTCATCCAAAAGAATAGAAGTAGCTGATGATGGGCTCTTTTTCTCTCCAAATTTCATAAGGCGTCTTTTTTAGAATAGGTCTGATCAGGCATTTGTTTATGATGTGACATGTTGTGCTTACTATTTCTATCCAAAAGTGATTTGAGAGACTATGTACTAACAACATAGTCCTGTTAGTTTCCTAGAGAGACTAATTCTTTTGCTTCACCACACCATTTTGATGAGGAGACCAAGGTGATAAAAAGTTCTGAGAGTATCCATTCTGAGCATAATATTCTTCAATTGCCTTGTTTTTAAATTCTCATCCATGATTGTTGTGAACATAAGTGATGAGGTGTCTAGCTTCTCTTTGTACCTTTCTACAAAAAATCTCAAAGTTTTTAAAAAACTCATGTTTATGAGCAAGAAACATTACCCAAGTAAAACGTGAGTAGTCATCAACATAAGGAAAACATATCTCTTTTCACCAATACTTGCAATTTTGATGGGGCCAAACAGATCCATGTAGATTGTTTGAAGAGGTTTGGTATAGAGACAATGTCTTTGAGTTTGAATAATGTTCAGGTCTGTTTACCCAATTGACAAGCATCATATATGTAATCCTTTACAAACTTGAGTTTTGGGCAGACCTTTCACCAATTCCAGTTTGGACAACTTCTCAATGATATACATACTAGCATGCCCAAGCTTTCTATGCCACAATCAAATATCATTGGTTTACATAGTACGGCAGGTTAAGGTACCAAAGTCAATACCATCTAAGATATAAATATTATCAATACGTTTAACGATGAGAGAGATGTCTCTTTTGTCATGTTTGATGGAGCAACTTTCAGCTTTGAAGGAGACTCCAAATCCAATGTCACACAGCTGACTGATGCTAAGCAAGTTATGCTTGAGGCCATCTACCAAATACACTTTAGTAAATACACATGAAGAGCTGAGCTCTTTTTAGTCAACTCTGATAATGTTGTCTCTAGCATTGTCACTGAATTTGACTGATCCCCCATCTACATTTTTTAAAGAAAAAAGTTTTCTTTCTTTTCAGTCATGTGTCTGGAACATTCGTTATCAATGACCCACATTTCCTTCTTATAGCTTTTGTGGAATGTTCTTGCAAAATAAGGAAATTAATGTTGTTTAGGTACCTAAGTGGTTTTGGGTCCTTGCGAGTTAGATGTGCTTCCTTTGGCCATCCAAACACCAAATTCTTAGGCTTATTCCTACAGCTGTAGGATTTGTACCCTCTCTTTCCACAGATGAAATAGAGAGGTCCTCGAGAGGAGAAAGGGGTCTTAGCTGATTTAAATAATTTTGATAAGGAACTTGAATTATTTTTAAAAGAGTTTGATTTCATGAAATTGTGGCTTGGTGATTTCTTAATGCTATTTAATTGTATTTTTACTTCATAAAGCTCTTCATGGAGTAATTCAATTTTAATTTGACGTGCTTTGATTTCTATTTGATAGTTTTTTTGTTCATCTTTAAGTTTTTGTTTAAATTCGAGCTTCGCAACTTTCCTTCTCTTGAACAAGTTTGTTATATTCATCTATAATTTTTTGAAGCTCATCAGTTATTATATTTAAATTAGATTAAAGAATATTACAATTATGACAATTGTATGGTCTTAACTTGCTAGATTCACATGTTACCATGAAGCATATATTGGTGTCTTCTATTTCTTCTTCGATTCCATATCTATCACTCTCGCTCCAAAATTTTGATTTTTTCTAGACGATCTTCTTCTTAATTATGGATAGTTTTGTTTAAAGTGTCCAGGACTTCCACAGTGATAACAGCTACTATCGTTTCTAGTGAAGTCATTATTCTTGGATCCGTGGGATCTTTATTGTCTTTGTCTCATGATATACCTTACTCCATGATTTATGAGAGTCATTCCTTTGCTATTAGCGTCTTCTAGAATGTCCTCTTCTTTAGTTGGTGTGGTGTTGAAGGCTATTAGTTTCTTCTTTTCCTTTTTGTGGTACCTGCTGATATAATTTTGTTCATATGTAATGAGGTTACCTCATAGTTTGACATATGTCATGTTGTGAAGATCTCCGTGTTCTAAAATGGTAGCCTTGGTTTTCCAAATTTTTGAGAGACTTCAGACAAGTTTCTGGACCTGTAGGCTATGTGGATAGATCATCCCTAGTGATTTCAGTTCGTATACGATCTTGCTGGATATGGCAAATATTGTTTTAATGTTCTCAGTTTCTTTCATTTGAAATAGCTCGTATTCATTGACCAGGGCAGCAATTTTTTATTTTTGACCTTTGTAGTTCCTTTATATGCCACCCCCAATATGTCCCACATCTCTTTTACAATCTCGCAGGTTGAAATCTTGTCTTATTCTTCTCCACTAACTGCACAAAGAATTAAACTTATAGCTCATTCATTAGTTTGAATTACCTCTTGTTGTTCTTTGGTGACCTCAAAACTTTCAAGGTCTTCTACATTAGAATTGCTTGATTCGTTGTCTTTTTTCTTGTATTTGTCTTTGAGTCCTGGGATCGGCTTTGGTCCCTTCTTAATAACAACCCAGGCTTAAAAGTCATTTGATTGGATAAAGATTCGAAATCTGTTTTTCCAGTAACAGTAGTGTTTTCCATTAAAGTATGGTGGTCTTGTGGAGGGGTGACCATCTTGAAGAAGAGCACCGAGAATTTGATAGTTTGCCATTTGATCTTTGCTCAAGCGCGGTTTAGCAACAGAAATGGTGAGACCTGCTCTGATACTAATTGAAATTCAAGATGGGGGTAAATTGAAAATTTCTTATGAGTCGACTATTGACTCCTCACAGTCGACTCTCCTGCAAATCAGTGTAATTCACAAAACAAGTTAGAGTGGAAATAAATAAGCAAGTAAATAACTAAATTTAAAGTAAAAACACATAGATTTATCATGGTTCGAAACACGAATGTGATTCCTACTTCCAGTCCCCTTGGATTTCATTTGTTTCCTTAGATCTTTCAACGTTGGGCTCGAGTACAATGATGAGAAACAAATTTCGAGACTTATTTTGTTCTTTAGATCTCGTGACACAACTTCAGTTCATATTAGAAAGTTGACTCGGTCTTATTCTTTATATAACAATTGTAAACTAAGGATTACAAAGAGATTTCTCCTTGAAGTTGCGTAACTTTTGTCTATCCTCAGTCTTCTTTTTTTATAGTCTTCAACTACTTCTCTTCGTAAACAAACCCAAGAGATTTCTCCTCAATCAAGGATTTGAATTGATTCCTTGATTGAGGAATGTTACCGTATGGTATGTCCATAACAGATATGTCCATACACAGATTTCACTCACATCCGTATTAGATATGTCTGTGATCTTTTCTTTCTTTTGATCTTATAGTGATTGACTCTTCTTCAAGTTGTTCGTGATCTTTTCTTCCTTTTGCTTCATTGTGATTGATCAGATTTGTCATGATTTCAAGACTGCGATTTTCCTTCCTTTTGTTCTTGTTTTGATTGATTTGCTTGGATATCGTAGATCATGATTTGATATCCTTACATTCCTGGAGCTGGCTTTCTTGCTTGTGGCCATTAATCTCTTCTGATCCTTCGTATCTTCGTGTAAGGCATCCTTCCATCAATAGCAATCTCCCAATATCCTGCAAAGATCCATCCATTAGTTTGTCATTATTAAAACATAAACATAGGAGGCTAACATTATGTGTATCAAATTGTACTAACATATTATAGTCCAAAATGAATTAGGGTACAATAATGCATATTAGTCATGAATAGCATCCCTAAAGAATTATACCAATTTGTAGAAACTTTACGATGATTTTTTGATTTATAGTTCACTTAAATTTCATATTGCGTTTATGTTTAATAGGTAAAGTTTAGTTAATTTCAAAAATTTTAATATATTTAGGAAGACTAAAACTTCTCTCATATTTATTATAGTCAATATTTAATATTGTAATAATCAACAACATACCCAGTGTATTCCCACCTATTGGAGTCTGGGGAGGGTAGAGTATACGTAGACCATACCACTACCTCAGGTGAAGTAGAGAGGTTGCTTCCCATAGACACCCGGCTTAGAACCAATAACAGTATAGCAAATACAAAACATAAATGCATATAAACTTGTACAGGTAAAATAAACTAACAACGCTAGCCACAAGATAATACTAGATCCATAAGATACTACTAAAAACTATATATCTGAAACCATAGACAGCACTCAACCCATGAACAAGAAACTTCCAGAAACAAATAAAGAACGCCCCCTATTGTTACCAACGCACTTCCACCCTTAACCCTCTACCGTAATTCTCATCCTTCAGATCTTCCTATCAAGGGTCATATCCTCCATAAGCTATAATTGTTTTATATCATACCTAATAACCTCCCTCCAATATTTCTTTGACCTACCTCTACTCTACCTAAAATCATCCATAGTCAGTGTTTCACACATCCACACTGGAGAATCAAAACCCTTACTCATCATGTGCTCGAACCAACGTAACCTCACTTCTCGTATCTTGTCCTCCACCGAAGCCACTCCACCCTCTCGAATAATCTTATTCCTCATTCTATCTTTTTTGGTATGCCCACACATCCGTCGTAACATCTTATCTCCACTACCTTTAACTTTTGGATGTGGGAGTTCTTAACTGGCCAATACTCCACTCTATACAACATAGCCGATCAGACTGTCACTTTGTAGAACTTACCTTTAAGCTTTAGGGTCACCTTCTTATCATATAAAACTCCCAAAGTTAGCCTCTATTTCAACCACCCTACCCCAATACGATGTGTGACATCCTCGTCAATCTCCTCATTGCCTTTAATCATATACCCCAGATACTTGAAACTCTCCCTCTTCTGAATGGTCTGAGAGTCCAGCTTCATAGCCACATTGTCACGACCCTGTTTGGAGTGATGATGGCACCTACCACATCCCACCAGTATGTAAGCCAATACCGTAACCTAGATCTATTGCAATGGGTTGCCTTGGTAAGAACGTCCAACATGGACCCTATATGTGAACACAATATATAACAACAACATTTTACAACTAAGGACAACCAATATTCAAAAACAAATTCCACGACCTGATAGTATTAATACAAGATCTTCTAAACTTGACAATAGGAATTTACAACCTCAGAAAATAAAATATCTTAAATAATCTCATACATTTGTCTAGAAAGAAAAAGACAAATAAGGATAGAGGGGAAAGAGGGCAGCTCGATATCCAAGAGATCACCCTATCTCCAAATAGTCAACTCGCACGAACTAGTTTAACGGCTGCAACTAGAACTGGGTCTGCACCAAAAAGGTACAGAAGTGTAGGATGAGTACCAAAACACCGGTACTCAGTAACCATCATCGGCCGACTGAGCTCAAATATAATGTAAAGACGATATAAAGTAAGACAATAATCTTAAAGTCAAAGGATAGGATCGAACCTGAATCTGCTTTGATACTACTGTAACAACATCTATACTAGTAAAGCAATAACATGACATACAATCTCAATATACTCCATAATCGCCATAAGAATCGAATATTATCTCAAAAGCGTAAAGCCATATACACAATAGCAAAGTATCTACTTGTCATAATCATCATCAACCATCTTTAGAACAATAAGCACAAGAACTTACCACGACGTCCCATACCATCGGAAAGTACACAAAAAAGAGCACAACAAAGAACTCATCACGGTGTCCTATAACACCGGAGAGTACACAAAAGAATATCAAACAAGAACTCCTCATGGCGTGCCATACCACCAGAGAGTACACTAAAAGAATACAACCAATAGTACAATAAAGCGCCACTATTCCATCAATTGACCGAAACCACAGGTTGCGCAATTCTTCCATATCTCATTACCGAAATCCACTTCTAAATACCCATACCATAATTTAACATAAAGAAGGCAACATTGTCATAGCATAGGCATGAAGTCATTAATTCTATAATTCATTGATAGACACCGCGTGAAGTCGATACTAGTTACCCTTATCCTTCCATGAATCAATAGATTACAAATCTTATCATTACTAGCCATCAAATTGGGGGGACACTACAAGCCACCTATATTATAGGTTATTCAACTATCATAAGGCCATTCTTTAGCTAGCACCTTCATGACATGAGTTATTAATTAGGCCATCTCAACCTCACATAGTAGAAGATAATTTAACTAACCATCATGCAATACTAGGTTCATCATTACTAAGCATGACGCAACATTAAGGGCTAATTTCCATATTTTAATCAAGTAAAGTCCACTAACTAGTTTACTAGGTTTCTAGCCTCCAAATAGAAATCATATATTTTAGAAGTAACTAGTTATCACATAAGCCACTTTACTAGGCAAGATTTCATAATATGATCTCTTATTCAAGTCAAGGATATATATATTAGGTTAGCCCTTAATTCAACGCAAGATTATTCACACCACTAAGTCTTAACTCAATATTAGGCATAGGTTTCCTCTAGTTACTAATTTAGCATCAACAAGGGTCACACCTCTCATTTAGTGACTTGGAACAAGAAATAAATAGCAATATACCAAGAGATACCTCATATCTCAAGCACATAGGCGGTTGTGCCCACAGGCCTAACATTAAAAATATCAATGCATATAAGTAAATTTTCCTGACGCAGCCTTTTAATGTTCTTACCTCTTCTGGATTCACCGGGCATCATCACAAGATTAACATATTCCTCCGAATTTACCGGACATCATCATAATATCATATTTTCTTTCGAACTCGAATCGGGCATCATCACATTATCATATTTTCCTCCGAACTCAAATCGAGCATCATCATAATATCACATATTCCTCAGAACTCAAACCAGGAATCATCATAATATCACATATTCCTCCGGATACAATAACATACATCTACATGCATAGCCAAACCAATAAACATACACAAAAGTTCACAATTTAAAGAAGTAGGGATGTAGGATACATTTGCCATTTCAGCTTGCTAATAAACTTCACATGTAATATGAGCATAAACAAGAGCATGAGTATTTACAAGACATGCACAATAATCACTTAACAAGATTGTTCAAATCATGATCAAAAGATAATCTGATAATCAAGTTCAACCATCACAACTCCTATGTAAATATATAATTTAGATAATCACCACGGTTCTAGGTAGCTAAGCATTTACTTAGTTTGAGCTTAAGGTGGTTTGAGTCCCACTTCTAAATCCCCAAGAAAGCCAAAGGTTTGCTAACATAAGTTTAGCTTCTACCCGAAATTAGGCTAAGTTATTCATACCTCACCGTAAGGGCTTACCAATCCTTTCTTGGTCTATAGGGAAAGTCTCTTCAAAAATCCTTCCTAAGTCAACCCAACACCAAGGTCATCTTCTATCTAGGCATTATATAGGTTAATACACACCTATGAATAGAGAAGTATACCATTCATGTCTACTTAGAACAACTATAGTGTTCTCACACTAGTCATGAGACCACAAATAAGCTAACCAAGGTCCTAGACTAAGGGTCAAACATCATATCTTACCATTTAATAGCCTATAGTAATTAGCAAATCCCAAGTTCACCATTTAATCAACTATCATCTAAATTCCCTACCCAATATCGCAAGATATCAATAATTACATTACAAATAAGCTCAATATAGTCTATGGGTAAGCCTAATCTACCTCGAATCCAAGCAACTCATGATCAAATGAGCTTTTTCTTTCCTTTTCATGAAGCTTCCTCTTCCACAAGCAATGCTATCAATAATACAACCTTAGCATTATAACAAGAATGACAATACCCATTATAGCACCATTGTGCAATGGATTTCAAATAGACACCAAAACCCCAATTGGGTTTCACCCTTGGAAAGGAGTTTCCATGACCAACCCACAGCCTAACTATCCCTAGGGAGTTTAAATCCTCAAGTAATTTGAGTCAATCACTCAATTTTGGGGATACAATTAACCGATAATGATTTAGGAGTTTTGAGTCAAGAAACCATGAAATTAATACCAAGTTAGAGGAATTCTTACCTTAGATTGTAGAAAGAATCAATCATACAAGTTGTTTAAGCTCTAATTCAACCCACAACACATACTTAGAAGGTTTTACACTCCATTGGGGTTTCTAAGTTTAGAGTGAGGCACAAAATGGACAAAATTTGTACAAGATAGCACTTAAATATGGGCCACCCAGCCCTCTGATGGTGCGGTCACGGCCCCAATGTCACCGCGGTCGCGGCCTTGTGGTTGCACCTTCTTAGTCGCGGTTGCAGCACCTCCATGCATGCTATACATGGCTAAAGCTTGGAACTTGGTTCCGAGCCTCGGCCAATGCCTCAGGATACATTCAGGGTCCGTTTTGAACAAATAAGATATGAAACCCCATAGTTTTCGATGTTACGAACGTATTGGCGAAGTCAAATTTTGTATATAAGGCTGTTTACTAAAGTTCTCATTAGTGGTCAATTAGGACCAACGAAGACTTCAAATTAAGAAAAGGGGCTCTAAAACCCAAATGAACCTTCAGGTAATTTAATTATCGGTCTCTGTAAGTCATCAATGACTTGGAACGGCTATGGAGAAGCTCTATCAAAGGAAGCAGGCAAGAATATGGAAAATGACCTGAAGGGTCATTACACATGTCAGCCTCCTGATACATGCCGCTAAACTTATACTCTAAGTACTCCGTCTTGGTCCTGCTCAAATGAAATCCTTTAGACTCAAGGGTCTGTCTCTAAATTTCAAACTTATCATTAACTTATCCCCGAGTCTTATCAATCAATACAACATCATCAGCAAATAGCATACACTAAGGTACCCCCTTTTGAATATATCGCGTCAAAATATCCATCACAAGGCAAATAAAAAAGGGCTAAGAGTCGTCCCCGGTACAATCTTATCAAACTAAAAAGTGCTTCAAATCTCTACGTAACATGCTCATATGAGTTTTTGCACCATCATACATGTCATGGATCAACCTAACGAACGCTATGGGCACCCCTCTAGCCTCCAAGTACCTCCAAAGAATCTCTCTAGAAACTCTGTCATATACCTTCTCAAATCAATAAACACCATGTGCAAGTCCATCTTCCTCTCCCAAAACTACTCTATAATCTCCTCACAAAGTGAATAGCCTCACTAGTCGAGCAATCTGACATGAAACCAAACTGATTCTCAGAGATAGTCACGATCATTCTTATTCTCAACTCTACTACCCTTTCCCAAACCTTCATAGTATGACTCAACAACTTAATCCCTCTATAGTTTTTGCAACTCTGGATGTCTTTCTTATTCTTATAATGGAATCATCGTGCTACATATCCATGCTTCAGGCATCTTTGTTTCCCTATAAATGATGTTAAACAACTTTGTCAACCACTCCAAACCTGCCCCGCTAGTGTTCTTTCAAAAATCCACTAAGATCTCATTTGGCCCGGTCGCCCTACCCCGATGTATCATGCGAATATCCTCTTTGACCTTCTCAACCTTGATATGCCCACAATAACCATAATTGTGATACTCCTCGGACTTCTCCAACTTCCCCAACACGAACCTTTATCCCCTCGTCGTTCAAGAGTTTATGAAACTAGGACAACCACATCTTCCTAATGAGGGCATCCTTAACTAACACTATATCATCCTCTCCCTTGATGAATTTCACTTGGTCAAGGTCACAAGCCCTATGCTCTCTGGCATTGGCAAGCCTATGCAACTTCTTATCCTCGTCTTTCTCCTCTAAAGTCGCATACAAGCTCTCAAAAGTTGTCTTAGCTGCTGTAACCGCTAACTTAGCCTCTCTTCTAGCTACCTTATACTCTTCTTTATTTGTCTGGCACTCCTCATCATCCTTGCTCTCAACCAAATTAGCATAAGGCACCTTTTTAGACTCCACCTTCCTTTTAACTTCTTCATTCCACCACCAGTCCCCTCGATGCTTACCAGATCATCCTCTTGAGATAGCCAACACCTTTCTAGCAGTCTCACTAGTGTAAATAGCAATCATCTTCCACACACTATCCACATCCCCTCTACTCTCCCAAGCCCCCTACTCTTTAACATCTCCCTCATCTCTAAAGTATTAGCCAAAGTCAAGCTACCCTACTTAATCTTGGACCAAGCCTCCATACTCTTGTTTTGTCTGTCCTTAATGATTACCAAGTCCATCACCAACAACCTATGTTGAGTCAAAATATTCTCTCTAGGTATGACTTTACAGTCCTTACATAGTGCTCTATCACCCTTCCTAAGGAGCAAAAAGTCAATCTGAGTCCTGGCCACTGAACTACAAAAAGTAATAAGGTGGTCCTCCTTCTTCGGAAAGCTCGCGTTCGCTATCCATAACTCAAAAGCCCTAGAAAAATTCAAAAGAGAAGCTCCACCTTCATTCCTCTTCCCAAAACCAAAACCGTCATGCATATCATCATAACCTCTCGAAAAAGACCCAATATGTCTATTGAAATTTCCTCCCACGAAAAGTTTCTCAGTGCTCGGGACGCTCCTCACCACCTCATTCAAAACCTCCCAAAAGTCTTTCTTCTCCTCCTCGTCCAAACCTGCTTGCGGAGCATAGGCACTAATGGCGTTCACCGTAGATCCTTCAATGACCAACTTAATAGACATCAATTTATTACTGACTCTCTTAACCTCCACCACTTGCTGCCTAAGTTCATCATCTACTAAGATACCTACCCCATTTCCATGTCTCACGCTACTCGAGTACCACAACTTATATCCATCCACATCCCTCACCTTAGTGCCTACCCATTTAGTTTCATGGACTCAAGCTATACTAACCCTACTTTTTCTAAGAATCTCCACAAGCTCTATTGACTTACGTTGAAGCGTTTCTATGTTCCATGACCCAACTCTCAACTTAGAAGCACCCTTATCCCATCTAGCCCTACTACCCCTTTCTCTCGACCCTCGACTCAACCCTAGACCCAATCCTAACCCCACCCCAAACCCAACCCCCAACCCCCATCCCCCACCCTAACCCCACCCTATGACATGACCCTAGTACACTATCTATCACCCCAGCCACCACTCAAAAGGATACACCATAAGAAAAGAAGTGACGGAGATGAAGAACATGACGAATATTTAATATTATAATAATTTTAAAAAAATAGTGAATGCTTTTTTTGTCTATTGTGAAGACTTTTAACGAAGGACAAAAAGTTCAAATCAAACTCAGTTGATTTAGAATTCTTAAACTAATGAAAAACTTATCAGTTGTCATATATTTTGATTACTTCTAGTAATGAAAGGTTTTATCATAAATATATTTAATTAATTTTCAACTCTTAAATATTAGAAAAAATAATGAAAGTACAATTTTGTGCAAAATAGAGACTTTTAATGAAGGGCAAAAGGTTCAAATGACATTTCTAAGGTCTTTTACACTTTTAATATATTATAGATATAGATATAGATATAGATATAGATATAGATATAGATATAGATTATAGATTATAGATTATAGACTATAGGTTATAGATATAAAAATAGATAAACTTAAAAAAAAAAATCAGACACAAATTTAAATAACAATCCCAAAACACATATTTGGATGCTTAACCCGAATATTGAAGCAGACTTTCATTGTAACCCATGGACTGTCACTAATCTGAGGGATCGACATTAATATACAACACCCACAAATAATTGGCATCCATATAATAAAAAATAAATTAGTAAATTGTAGATCTAAAATTATTTGTATAATTTAGCCAACTACATAAAGAGGTTGATATATAATAGGGATATATACAGCAATGGATATTTTTATCCCTCCCTTGTAGTCTGTAGACCTAAACAGACGCAACTTAACCAATTAGGTAAGTGTTCTCTCTCCCTCTCCTCCCGCGTCTCCCTCATTTTTTTTTAATTTATTTTCCGCAAATCCAAAGGCAAATAAATGTCTTACAACATATTTGTCAATATTATATTAAATTCATTAAAAATGTATACCTAATGTATATTATGAATTTACTTCATATTAGATTAATAAATTTTATTATCTATAATCTATATATATATAAATATTAAAAGTGCGAAGACCTTTAGAAAACTGATTTGAACTTTTTACCCTTTATTAAGACTCTTCTTTAGGCAAAAGTGTTTTGTCACTAGTTTTTTAAATTTATTATTTAATTATTTTTTATTATATTAACTAGACTTCCTAAAATATGTGGGATTCCTAAAATATATGATAAAAGAATTAATTAATATTTTTTTTCTACTATTCTTCCTAAAATATATGGGACTCCTGAAATATATGATAGGAGAATTAATTAATATTTTCCTTTCTAATGTTCAATTAGAAAAATACTCCTAAAATAGGATTCTATTAAGGAAATACTTCTATAAATACTGAGATGTATGTTAAACTAGAGAACAAATCAGTTTGCCTATTGGGAGAATATGATTAATGCTCATCTAACTTGATTCGATTGCATGATTAGATTGGTGAATGCTTGATTTTCTAACCCTCAACTTCTTCATTATTTTTGTCAGCATAATAGAATTTAACATGTGTGTATATATATACCTTCTTTGTTTTCATTCAAAATCATTCTTTAAGGTCAAATTTTCGCTCAGACGGAAATTAGTTGGATTAAAATCGAAGCTTTGTGAGCACTATTATATATTTTTTTTATAGTTTACAGGTCGTAGATAAATGTCGGTTGGCTTTGAAGAATTTCTTGTGTAAAGGTGAGGCTTAATTTTATTGTTTTGCTATCTTTATTATCTTATTGTTTTATTTTAATTTACAGATGCTAGATGAATGTGGGTCGGCTTTGAATTTTTTTTAGGTAAAGGTTAGGTTTAATTGTATTATTGTAATATCTCTATTAGTTTGTTATTTTATGGTAGTTTACAGTTCGTAAATGAATCTCAATCGGGTTTGAGAATTTTTTGTGCGTAAAATTTAAGTTTAATTGTATTACTTTGATATCACTTTTATCGTATTATTTTATTACAGTTTACAGGTGATAGATAAATATTAATTGACTTTGAGGAATTTTTGAAAGTAAAGATTAGGTTTAATTGTATTATTTTGATATTTGTATTACAGGTGATAGATGAGTGTCAGACGACTTTGAGAAAATTTTTGTGTGTAAAGATTAGATTTAATAAATAAATTCTCCATCTTTATATACTCAAAAAATATTAAATCTAATTATTATATTTATTTTTATTATTTAAACAATATCCTATTTAATGTAATGCTTGAACTCATTAAAGTGAGGTACACGCGCAAAGCGTGTACACCTAAACTAGTATTTATATATTCATGAACTATATGTATATCACAAAATTATTTATACTAATTAATTGAACATTGCCACATACTTATTACATACATATATATATACTTTCTTTGTTTAAAAAAGAATGACCTATTTTGACTTGATACAAAATTTAAGAAAATAAAAAAGACTTTTGAATCTAGTGACCTTAATTTAAAATTGTGTTAAATGTACAAAAAATGTCTTATAATTTTGTAGTCCTAAACATGCCATGTGGAAAGTTGAAATTAAAGTATTATCAAAAAAGGAAAGGAACCATACTTTTTAAAACAAACTAAAAAGGAAAATAGGTCATTATTTTTTAAATAGAGGAAGTATATATATATATATAAAAAAAAATCTCGGTTATAATGTTGAGTAGTATATATGGTCTTACAAAAATTTATATCACTTCTTTGTAATTGTGTTTGTATCTGTATATTTGTACATTTTTCTTATAATATATCCATTACATGTTGTATTCTTTGTCCTATTGACCATGAGTTGTTTGGGTTTTGTATTACTCCGTCTCTTTTAGACCATTTTTCTTCTATCTCTCTTCCTAAAGCTCCTGGTAATTTATTAAATAATCTAGCTCCTAGAGTCTCATCAAATGAGTTTCCACTAATTGTACAATAATAAAAATAATCATTTAAAAATTCTTTAATTCTTGAACAATGATTAATACTTCATTGTTCTAAATTTATTAAAGCTCTTTGTTGTAATACTACTAATCCACTATAGGGATCTTGGCTTGTTAGTAGAGTATGTACCTTATTTACAAAATTGTATGGATTTGAGTCTAGTTCTACTAATTCTTAAAAGTCTTGTGGGAATATTATTTTATAAGCTTCCCAAAGTGCTTTAGTACTTTCTCCTAGAAATGTTTCTAAATATCTATACATAATTTCTGTTTCTGGTTCTTGATTACCCTGTATATGTTGTATGTAGTCTGCTACAACTATATTTTTTCATATGTCTATTATATGATTCCATGCCCGAAGGTCAAGGGCTGGCAAGTTTTAAATTTTTCCTTTATTACTTCCTTCTTGTAATCTAATGGGTTCTTCAATTGGCATTCTTTTTCCTTTAGATTTTATGTCTTGTTCTGTTATTACACATAAAACAAATTGTGAAATACGGTCTATTATATGGCTATATAATAGCCCATATTTTCATATAGAGATACATCAGTTATGGAATAGTAGAGACACATCACTGATAGGTTATTATTCGTAGCCAATACTATATTTATATAATCCATATAAATATAGTATGGATTAGTAATAGCCAAATACGTAGCCAAATATGGATTAGGTTAATAATACCATACATCAGTTAATCTATATATAGTGACATAATCCCCCATATTTTCAGCTAGTAGTGATACATCAGTTAATAGCTTATAGTATCGCTATTAACTGATGCTAGTACGGGGAAAATATAAGCTATTATATGGCTATGTAATAACCCTATAGATTAACTGATGCTCATTATCACTATTTTCTCATTATATTTAATTCCGCTATTCCATATAATATAGACAGAATATTATATATAATAGTGTTATTACATAACAAATTCCCTAGAAGAATTTGTTATGTAATAACACAATTATAGTCATTATCACTTATTCAGTAATAATATTTAAATATGGAATCTAATTGTGTGATAATGATGTTAGATACATAATAATGTCAAATAATATCATCTGACAACGGCTCTGAATCTAAAGTCTTCTAGAATTCATTATACTAGTAGATGAATATATGTCAGATAATGAAAGTAAATACTCTATCAGAAGTATGGAAGTTTTTGAAGAAGAAAAGGATAATTCTGATTCTTCCGACTCTGGAGAAAATGAATTTATAAATGAAATTAGACTAGAAAGAATAAACACGGACTATCACTTAGTCAATAACACAGTTAGTCAATAACACAGTTAGTCAATAACACAGACTATCACTTAGTCACAGACTATTATGATTTAGTAAATTTGATAGAAGAATGTGAACACAAATTTGAAGAAGGAAAAAGATTAGACAGTGTTCAATGTTGTTTTTGTAAATGGTTTCCAAGTAAAAATAAAAGGGCAAAATGTAGGAAATGTTACAAGAAAGCATGCATAAAATCTATAGAGAAAGCATCAGAAATCTTAGAAACTCTGAAATCAACCCGTAATTTAAATAAATTTTACAACAAGGAGTCAATAACCAGAATAACAGAAGATAGAATATTAGAATTAGAAGAAAGACTAAAAAGACTAGAGATAAGAATATACAATAAAGATATAATTAAGGAAGAAAACTTAGTAGAGGTAGAATTATTAAATACATCTGTTGAAAATAATAAAGTTAAAAAATCAATGAATGTACCATTTGAAGGAATGCTATGCAATGAAGAAAAGAAAATTAGTACAGTCAAGGTTTTAGTGAGAATAAAAATTCAAGACCATGAGTTCGAGACTTTAGCTATAGTTGATTTAGGATGTACAAGGAGCATTTTAAATAGTAGAATTTTACTAGCAAAATTAATTAAAAAATTGCCAAAACCTTAAGAATCCATGCAAATGGACGGAACATATAATACCTATGCAGACTATATACCAAAAGAAAAAATAACTTTTATTAATACTTGTAAAAAATTCTACCAACCATCATATACACTTAGTGAAATACTAGTTAGAGATTTAAACATAAAAGCAAACTTTGTGCTACGATTAGATTTTATTGTACAAAATAATGGAGGATGTCTAGTTACAAAATATTGGGTAATATTCGCCAGTAATATCACTCACTCATCAGTACAGACACAAACTACTTTAACTAAATATATCCTTCTTAAGGATAAGCTGGAGGAAAGCTTAGATAATCAAATAAAACCCAAAATATCACTAGAATGTGATAAAGGAGAAAATTGTACATGTAATGATAATAAAAAGGCAATAATGTATGAAGAATTACAAGATTTATTAGTAGTGGAAGAAATAGAAAAAGACTATACTTTAATAGAAATGGATACATAATTATACAATTTTAAGAAAGGTACACAACAGATAGTAGTAATAAAAGATCAAAAAGACTTAGAAAAAATAATACAACTCCTAGATAAGCTAGAAATAATTGAAGAAAAATCCTTGCAACATTGGGACTCCAATCAAATTACCTGCAAATTAGAAATAATTAATCTAGAATATACTATAAAAACAGCATCTATAGAAGATACAAATGAAGACCTTAAAAACTTTGAAATACAAATAAAAGAGCTACTAGAATTAGGAATAATTAGAAGATCTACGTCAAGACATAGGTCAGCAGCTTTCATAGTAAGAAACCATAGTGAAATAGTGAGAGGAAAAACTAGAATGGTAATAAATTACAAAAGAATAATGATAATACTGTAATGAATGGATATAAGTTACCAGACAAAACACAATTGATAAATAGAACACAAGGAAGAAAAGTATTTACTAAATTTGATTGTAAATCTGGATATTGACAGATTAAAATACATGAAGATAGTGTAGAATGGACAGCTTTCACATGTCCAGAAGGACATTTTCAATGGCTGGTCATGCCGTTTGGATTAAAGACAGCTCCTCCAATTTTTCAAAGAAAAATGGATAGTATTTTTAGAGACTATAAAAATTTTGTATTAGTTTACGTAGATGATATTTTAGTTTTTAGTAATAATATGAGAGAACATCTAGGACATTTACAACAAGTTTTTAAATTATTTGTAGATAATGGAATAATAATAAATAGAAAGAAAATGAAACTATGTAAAAATAGTATTAATTTTTTAGGAATAGTTATTGGAGATGGTAGAATAAAATTACAACCACACATAGTTAAAACAGTCTTAGAAATGCCAGATAAATTAGACAAGACTAAAGATTTACAAAAATTTTTAGGACTCTTAAATTATGCTAGAGCTTTCATCTAAGATTTAGGAAAAGTAGCAGGACCACTATACTCTAAAACAGGATCGACAGGTCAAAAATCCTTTAATACTGAAGACATAAAATTAGTCCAACAACTTAAAAGCATGATACAAGACATTCCAATCTTAACATTATCATTAGAAACAGATTATTTAATAGTCGAGACAGATGTAAGCCTTCAAGGATGGGGAGCAGTATTAAAAGCAAAACCTAACAAATATAGTGACAAAAAGGAAGAAAAAATTTTTGCTTATTCAAGTGGAAAATATAAAGAAAAAGGAAAATTAAATAGCATAGATGCAGAGACACTAGCAGTAATTTATGGTTTAAATAGTTTTAAACTGTATATATTAAATAAGTACGAATTACTAGTAAGAACAGACTGCGAAGCTATAGTAAAGTTTTATCAGATGATAAAAGATAAGAATAGTAGTAAAAGGAGATGGTTAAATTTCATAGATACTACTTCAATCTATAATATTGTTTTAGAACATGTTAAAGGAAAAGATGATAACTTAGCAGATCAATTAAGTAGATTAATTAAAGAAGACAACTAACGATTTTTGTTTCAGTATGTATACAGGAAAAGGAAAAGGCACGGCAGAAGCCTCATCATCCCAAGACTATCTAAAGACACTAATGAGCAACACTCATTTCAGACGTACAAGTGGATAAGCCGCAGATATGTATACAAGACAATTTATGGATAGCTTATAATAGAAGTGACATTAATCATTTTATTTCAGTTCTAAATGCATTAAGTTACTGTTTTAGAGAGAAAAATACTACTAATAGGTTTAAATTCTATGTTGTTCTGAGAGGACAGCAGCAAGGAGTGTTCCAGACTTGGATAGAGGTAATGGACGCCATAAAATATTATAGAACACCTCTTTATAAAGATTTTTATGACCTATCATAAACTCTAGACTATGCCCGGAGAAATCTGGGACCAAATTATTTTATTACACCAGCTTTAAGACCAGAAACACAAAAAATTCCTCAATATAATATTAACAAAGACACAGACAATTTATATTTGTGATCATTGTTCCTCTATGACCGGAGCTTTTCAAAGACTGAATCAAGCCAATGAAGTTTTGAAACAAGATACTGAAAACCTTGTAAAAGAAAAAAGACAGATGTTAGAACATATAAGTATTTTACAAGACCGTATAAAAAAATTTCATTTTGAACTTTCACAATAGACTTAGCGAATTTATAAGACCCAGCCAAAGAGTTCTCTATCTTCTTTAAAAATGGAAAAATCCACTGTATCGGGTAATGATACAGCTAGTCCAGCTCAAACGGTAGCTGGTAAAGACTTCTCAAATCCATTAATAGGTGTGCATTCCCTAATGAATGCAGCAAGACCCACTGTATCGGGTAATGATACAACTAGTCCAGCTTAAACGGTAGCTGGTAAACACTCATCAAATCCGTTGATGGCTGACACTTTGCCAAAAAGTGTGGGGAGAATACTCCCAACTAGTTTTAAAAACACAAGTACTCAGACAATAGATGAAGGAAGTTCTTCTCAAAATAAGAAGGGTTTTTCACTAAGAAAAAAGAAAAATGAAAAAAGAAATATAGAAAAAATAATAGCAGACTCACTAAAAAAGTTGTTAGCAGAGCAATCGCCTAAGGAGATATCTATGAATCCAGAACCACCAGAGTAAAGACCTAGAGTATCTTTAATTCCAAAAGAAGAGACAAGAACTGGAGAAAGACTAGGATTATCAGAAAGAGACAGTGATGAATATGAACGAGAATACAACTCAGCCATGGATTAATTTGTCCAAGACCCAAATGCAAACGATGATTCAAGAATGGAGTTTGACTCAAAGGCTTTACATAATTTGGATACGTAAGCAATAATCATATCTACAAAAGACAAAATAGCAGACGTATGCAATATCAGATAAATAAATGAAAGGAGGAGAATTAAAAAAGATATTAGCCGTTGGGCCCACCCAAGTTGATAAGTCTTGCTAAAGTCTTTACAAAGGATTTGAAATCCACAAAAAAGTAAGATTTGAAGTCCAAAAATACCTATAAATACCCCCCTTATGAAAGACAAAAACATGCACCAAAAAGAGAAAAATATCAAGAGTGAGAAAGTTTTCATAAAGTTCTTAGCTTTTCTTAAAGTTCTTAGTTTCCAAAGTTTGTAAGTTACTTCAAAAAAAAAATAGAGGAGTGTGTGAAAAGTGTGAATAGTTTTCGTAGTTTTTCATTTTTCGGTAGCTGTCAAGTTTTCAGGGGACTCCCGAAAGGGAAACGTCACTTCTTCCTTAAGACATGTAAGTAGTAGCTACATAGGTCTTTGTAATTTTCTCCCAAGTTTGTAAATTATGTTTGAATTAATTAAGTTTATATTTTCTTTCACATATGTTTTATTATTAAGATCCGGATCACCGACGGTTTTTTAATAGTTTTTCTGATCTTGTAAAATTTGTAAATTACTTATAAAAATACCCTCAGTATATGGTTATTCTCTCAGTGTTTTAGCAATAACGATGGATTAATCCATAAATTCCTAGGGACTTGGAAAGTCCGAAGAAGATTGAAAGAAGGATTGTTGTTATTTTCTCGGGATGTGATTAAAGAAGATATTGCTAAAATACCTAAAACTGAAGAGAAAGAGATGAATAGGGTATAAAAAAATAAAATAATAATTATAATATATATTGGGAGAAAATATACTTGGGCCTTTATGACTTGGACACTTACACTGGACTAAGGACTACAAAGGACGGAGTACTGAGTAGGACTTTACATCATATTAAAACAAACTCACAATAATTCTACGTTAATATCTTAATATTACTCACCTGCTTTAATAACTTAAAAAATTACCTACCTGCTTTAATAACTTGTTTATTTTATTATACTAACTATATCCACGTGTCTAACATATATATACTTAGACTGACTTATATTGTTTATACATATACTAGTCACTATTTATTATTAGTTTTGTTTATATATTATTAATATATCTATCTGTCTATTTTATATATTATTTATTTTTCTATTTTATATATATATA
>NC_061113.1:199476181-199499303 GCF_002878395.1 Capsicum annuum
AGAGAGAGAGAGAGAGAGAGAGAGAGAGATTTACAAAAGTTCTTGGGATTGGTAAACTATGCACGAAATTTTATTCAAGATTTAGGAAAAATAGCAGGACCATTATATGCAAAAACAGGTAGTAAAGGACAGAAAAATTTTAATATAGAAGATGTTAAATTAGTCCAAAAAATAAAAGAAAAAATCAAAAATATCCCAGACCTAAAAATTCCATTAGAATCAGACTATTTAATTATTCAAACAGATGGAAGTGACTTAGGATGGGGAGCTATCTTAAAAGCAAGACCTAATAAATACAGTAATAAAAATGAAGAACAAATATGTGGATACCAGAGTGGGGCATATAAAGAAAAAGGAAATATGAGTGCTATAAACTTAGAAGTATGAGCTATCATATATGGTTTAAATGTTTTCAAACTTTATATATTAAATAAAGAAGAAATTTTAGTTAGAAAAGATTGTGAAGCTATAGTTAAATTTCATCAAAAGATAAATGACAAAACCAGTAGTAGAAGAAGATGGCTAAATTTTACAGATACCATATCCGTTTATAAGAATATAGTATTCGAACATATAAAAGGAAAAAAAACGAATTAGCTGACCAGTTAAGTAGACTACAACTGGGAATAAATAAATAAATGAGTTTAATTGTACTCATTTGTTTTCAGCATGAGACCAACAGGACAACCTCCTGCAGACAAAGGCAAAGGTGTAGCTTCGTCTTCAGAATCCTACCAACAGACAATGTTAGGTAACTTAAATTTTAGACCACTGGAATCCCTAGAGACAATGGAGAGAATTCATTTCGGACCATTTAATTTAATTGCATACCCTGAGAGCAACATATCCTTTAGAGTAAGACCAGATTACGTTTTAGATAGACCCTAAAGGTGTTTAGTAGATAACCTCTGGATCTCTTATAATAGACAAAACCGTAATCATTTTATGGCATCTATGAACTCTTTATGCCATTACATGGCAGAAAAAAGCAGGCCTCATTTTAAATACTATGTAGTCATTCATGGAAAAACTAACGGAATCTTCCAAACTTGGTTAGAAGTATTAGACTCCATACAAAGGTTTAAAGCCCCTCTTTTTAAAGGTTTTAATGATTTTACCGAAGCTACCAATCATGCTAGAGGATATTTAGGGCCAAATTATTATATATCTCCTTCTCTTAGACAAAATCCGAACCAAATACCCCAGTATAATTTGCAAAAAAAGACTGGAAAGATTATTTTTTGCAACCATTGTTTTTCAATGACGGAGAACTTCAAGAAGCTAAATGCCCAAAAAGAATCACTCCTCATGGAAAACACTAGATTGATCAAACAAATACAAATGTTAGAAACAAGACTCAGCCAGCAGAATCCAGCTAGCAAAACGGATGCACACGCTCAGACTCCAACTCAGAGTTCTCCATCTCCTCAAAAAATGGATGAGAAGGGTGTGCATTTCCCACTAAATGCTCAGAAATCCACTGTACCGGATGTTGGTATAGCTAGTCCGGTTCAAACGATGATCGGTAAAGACAAATCAAATCCGTTAATGGCTGTCACTTTGCCAAAAAGTGAGGATGAAGGGTGTTTTTCATCAAAAGCTAAATTAACAAGATCTGGACATAGGACTTTAAAGAAGACTTTAATATCTAAGAGAAAAAATGAAACAATAGAGATAATAATTAAACAAACGCTAGACAGATTCTTTAGCAACCAGACACAAGATAAATACATGAATGGACAACCAGACGAACAGCTAGACAGAGTTGTACCAGAAATAAATAATACAGATAATAATTCAGCAAGATCAGACGAAGAAGATAGTATTGCACAATTCCAGGATGCCCAGGATCCATATGAAGACGATGACTCAGGCATGAGTTTCGACTCCATTACCTTGCACAACTTGGATACATAAAGATAATCTACAGTTTCCACAGTTTGCATTATTAGAATAATCAAGTGGGGATGCCTACTTTATGTCTTGTAATAGTCAGAGTCAGAGTGCTTGCATTATTAAAGTTTTCTTTCTTATCCATTATTAAAATAAGTCTGAAAGAAAATTAATAACGCATATGACGATGGGGCCCAAAGAGTACCCGACTTGCATTATTAAAGTTTTCTTTCTTATCCCTTATCAAAAAGTGTCGGCCAACTGTGTTGAGGCCACGTAGTAGCTCTTAGAACCTCTCCTTTATGTACATTTCGCCTATAAAAGGCGCATATTTTATGGAAAGAAGGTAGAGGGAAATCAACCAACTTCAAAACCTACTTGAAATGTGTAAAGCCTTCCTCCCAAAAAACCTATCCAAACCAGTCTTTCTTGTATAAACTTTGTATCATTTTGATTTAAATAAAGGCGTCAAGTTTTCTATTCAAATCTTAAGGGGGTTCCCGAAAGGGAAACCTCTCTCCTAGTTACTTCATGTAAGTTCTTATTTACATATTTTCCCCACAAAAATATTTATGTTCTTATATCCATGTTTAACATTATGTTACATATTTTTTGTAAATCATGTAAATTAAATTATCTATAAAATTATTACCCTTAGTATATGGTTAGCCTCTTAATTTCTTAATACCAACGATGGATTAACCTGTAAATTCCTAGGAATTCTGGCCTTGATAGTCCAATAGGTCTGCAAAATAGACAAAGGACGAGTGTTAGCTGCCAGACAAAAATCTTCTGGGGTGTGGTTAAAGAAGTACGATGTTAAGAACATAGATTAAGAGGAAGAGATGAACAGGGCAAAATAAATAAAAAAAAACTCTGGGGAAAATATAAACTATAAGAATGATAAACATAAAGAAACAGTAGGAAAGAGGGAGTACTGAGTAGGATTTACAAACTGATATACTAAAAAATCTATCATCATTCAACTATTTTTACTGGTTTTTGATCATTCAACTGTTTTTACTGGTTTTTGAAAATATACAACTGTTATTAACTGTTATTCACTGTTTTTACTTTTTATTGAAATATCCCACTGTTTTGGTATCAGAGCGAGAAGGTTTTGGGAACATTACCTACTAACTCGCAAAAGTTTATCAACTTTATATGAAAAGACATAGATCATTCCAAGATATAAGGTGTAGTTATTTCTATTTATATAGAGAAATCCAAAAAAGAAAAAACATAATAACTAGAAGACATAATTTAGAAGAAAGTCGAAAAAGGCTACTAAAAGTAAATAGATTACATAAAATTTATAACGACTTATTAAGCGCTTTAAATTGGGAGATACAAGGTTGTGAGAGACTTAGAAAACAATACTTCAGGAATAAAGTGGCTTAAAGAACGTAGTAAGAGAAAAGCTTATCAGTTAGGATAATGAATGCCAATAAGATATATTGAGTGTATAAGGGAAATACAACATCAATATTATAGAGAATTTATATATAAACATCAACTTGTAAAAATTCGGAAACAATTTGTAGAAAGATTAGAGTTGTTAAATAGAGAAATAAGAAATCTAGAAATAGATATTTTAAATTTTAAAGAAATAGACGAAATAATTACCATAACATCTAACTATTATAAAAAGGCATTAATTAACGAACAATCTAGGTTGATAGAAAATATACAAGAAGTAGAACTGGATATAACCTATACAAATAGTAAATTGAAATATCAAACCAAGCTAAGCAAAAAATACCTTAACTTAAACCACTTAGGATAACAAGATAGCTTCGTTAAAACACCTAGATTACCTAGACCTTAGATTTCAACCAGAAAAGAAATATAGAATATTAAAAAATAACTCCACCATAAGGTGTAATTTCAACCAGGGAGAACATATTTTACATTCGGATGATAAACAATACAACACAATAATAGATTTTTTGATAAATACAAGCGAAAAAACTCAGGAAAAAGATAACAGTATAATAAGAACTCTAGACCAAATAGAAGTTACTCAGAATAAAAATAAAAAGACACTAGATAAGCGAGAACAAAATTTAGATTATCTAAAGTCACAAGAAGTAGAAATAGACAGAAAAATCCAGTATTTAAACCACAAGTTTAATTTAGAAAAAATACCTACAAAATTAGAAATTGAAAAACTAATAAAAACCATGATAGAAAGACCTAAAGAATTGGAAGTAAAAGCAACTCAACTAATATCTAAGCTTGTAGAACAAGTAGAAAATATAACAACAGAAATCAAAGATTTGCAAGAAATAACAAGAAGATTAGAAGAAATATCACTTTCATGAGTGAAGAAGATATAAATTACAACAAAGCACTAGAAAAATCAAGAAATTATCATAGTGAACCTGAAGGATTATCGAGGCATATACCTTCAATTCAAACAGATAAAATTCTACTAAAACAAAATAATACCATAATAGAATTATTATTAGACCTACACAAAAAGATAGACATATTAATCAAAGGCAAAGAAACTAAAAAACCCCTCCAGGAAGAACCAGAATTACCCGAACTACATAAGAAAATAGACATCTTAATAAATAAAGAAGTCCAACCAAAAAATAACCTCAAAATAGACGAACTTATTAACCAATTAAAACGAATTGAATTAACTCCTAAACAAGAACGAAAAAATATAATAAGAAAACCACAAAAATGGACTTTCTATCAAATAGACGGAGAACCATCGAAAATAATGAAAGACAAGGAGAAGAAAGACAAAGAATAAGTTTTTCAGAGAATAGAATAGGAAATAATAATATATTATCCAAATAGTGGATTATTAGCATTACAAAAGGAAGCATTAATCAAATTAGAACACTTAAGTATTTCGCATTAGGTATATATAAAGAAATTCCTACAAGACTATTTCTATTATTGTACTGTCAGCGGAAATACTTTTAATAAAGAATTAGGCAAAAAATTATTCAATAAATTACCTGGAGCCTTAGGAAGAGAAATAGAAGATAGATGGTATAAGAGAGATGGAGTAGTAGCCAATCCAAATTTAAAATGGACAATAGGACATAGAACACAACATATAATGGATATATTAACAGAAAAATGTACAAACATACAAATACAAAAATAATTAAAAAGAAATGAAATGAATTTCTGTAAATCTGTTATATACACAACCCAGAATTACGATCAGAAACAACATAAAAAATATACGAAAAGAAATAATCAAAAACCATATAGTAGAAAACAATACTTCTTAAGAAAGTCAAAGGCTAAAAAACCTTGGTTAAATAAAGATAGACATGTTAGAAAATATAGAAACGACAGAAATTATAAAAATAAATTAGAATGTTATACGTGTGGAAGCATAGACCATCTAGCCAATGTATGTCCTAAGAGAAATAATAATAGAACTAGAAATTCTCAACTAATAGAAGATTTCCAAGAAACTTTATTAAACGTAGATGAATACATGTTAGATACAGAAAGTATATTCTCAATAATAAGTATTGATATACATGACAAAGATAATTCAAAACATGATTCTTCAGAATCAGAAGAAGATAACTTAGTTAATGAAATAGGACAAGAGATAGAAGATTTAGATTTAAACAACCTAGTAATCAATAATTTAATGAATGTTACTCAAGAATGTGTACATGAATTCCAAAGAAACAAAGGTCTAGACAGCAATAGATGTCGTATATGTAATTGGTATCCCAGCAAAGACAATAGAGCTAAATGTAAAAAATATTACCTAGAAGCATGTATAAATTGTATAGAAAATACTCTAAAAATAAAAGTAGAATCAGAGATAAATAACGGACTAAAATATACGAACAATCAAATCCTAAACCTAAGGGTGTCTACTTTAGAAACCCGATTAAATGATCTAGAACAAAGATTAACTATTTTAGAAAAAGGAAAAACAAAAATCACCATAGAAGAAACGGATACCCAAGAAGCGGTACATTTAGAGAAATTAGAAGCAGAACTTATGAATTTAGAAGATAAAAACACTAGTCTAATATGCAACGAAGATAAAGAATTCTCTACCATTAAAGTCTTAGTAAAAATCAAAATAAAAGACGTAGAAATAGAAACTCTAGCATTAATAGATCCAGGATGTACTAGCTGTTTAATCAATAAAGAAATAGTACCAGAACACTTATTAAAAATACTTGAAAGACCTATAATGGCCACTCAAATGGATGGATCACAAAATATCTATAATTATTACATAGAAAAAGCACAAATAAGTTTTTTAAATACATGCAATAAATTCTATAACCCAGTTTACAATGTTAATAAAATATTAGCACGAGATTTAAATATAGGATCAGATTTTGTTATCGGACTAAGATTTTGTATACAGAATCAAGGAGGATGTCTCTTAACAAGAGATGGAATAATGCTCTTTAAAAATTTGACTTATACACCAGTACAAACAGTAACATTGCCTACAGTATTTAGAAAACTAAATACAAGTAAAAAGAAATCTCTTCCAGAACCATGTTGCGAAGATTGCCAAAATAATCAATGCAGCAACCTGATAAAAGAAAATCTGGAAGAAGTCAGAAACTATACTCTGCTTAATGCAGAAGGACAAGAATGCTTAACTAATATAGAAAAGGAATATACACTAATAAGTATAGAAACTCAATTTTATAATTTTAGAAAAGGAATAGATAAAATAGGAATAATAAACAGTCCAAAAGATTTAGAAAATATAATATTGATATTAGACAAAATGGAGATAATAGGAGAAAGACCATTAGCCCATTGGGACGCCAATGAAATAATGTGTAAATTAGATATAATTAACTTATAGTATACGATAAAAACAGCACCTATAGAAGCGAATAATGAAGATACTAAAGAATTTGATATACAGATAAAAGAACTCTTACAATTAGGAGTAATAAGAAGATCCACCTCTAGACATAGATCAGCGGCCTTTATGGTAAGAAATCATAGTGAACAAATAAGGGTAAAGCTCGTATGGTAATTAACTACAAAAGATTAAATGATAACACCAGAACAGATGCTTACAAACTACCAGATAAAAGTGAGTTAATTAATAGAATTCAAAATAAAAAGATTTATAGTAAATTTGACTGTAAATCAGGCTACTGGCAAGTCAAAATGCACCCAGATAGCATAGAATGGACAACATTCACATGTCCAGGCGGACATTTTGAATGGTTAGTAATGTCGTTTGGATTAAAGACGGCTCCGCCCATTTTCCAACGGAAAATGGATAACATATTTGGAGAATATAAATATTTTATATTAGTATATGTAGATGATATTTTGGTATTTAGTCAAAATATGCGAGAACATTTAGGACACCTACAAATAATCTTCAGACTATTTGTTAAACATGGCATAATAATAAGTAAAAAGAAGATGGAGTTATGCAAGACTTATATTAATTTCCTAGGAATAACTCTGGGCAATGGAAAAGTAAAACTACAGCCACACATAGCGAAGAAGGTACTAGAAATGCCAAATAGATTAGAAACAACAAAAGATTTACAAAAGTTCAGCAGAAGAATATAAATATATAACTTTTAAATGTAAAGGATGTCAAAAGGACAATATGAAAATAGAAGAATGTATAGAACATTTTAAATACTGCCTAGAGAGAAGTGATAATTTAGGATATAGAAGTAACAAATCATTCCTCGAAAGAAAAGATACAGACGATACAATTTCTGTATTAAGTTCCAGAATAAGTTACAAAGAACTAGCAGAATTAGAACCAACTAGCTCTTCAAGTGCTAGCCCATTCCAACAAACAAACCCTAATCCCCAACCAATAGATTACAGTACAGGCAATGTACCTAGAAGACCAATAATTAGGATCAACCCAGATACAGAGCTTAGAGGAGATAATATAAAATCAGCAGGTAAAAGAATGCCAATAGAAGAACCAATTAAATTACAAGAAGGAGGAAGCAAAGGTAAAATCCTGAATATAGCAGCACATGATCCCCAAATGTGGGATACAGTAATAGACTTATGGAAAGGAGTAGTCGCTGCAGATTACTTAAGACATTATACAGAAACAGATACGAAAACAATGTATAAATATTTAGAAACCTTCTTAGGAGAATCTGCAAAAGCTACATGGGAAAGTTTTAAGACAAACTGCCCATATGATTTCCAGGTTTTATTAAGTATGGGACCAAATCCCTATAATTTCACAAACAAAATGCATATGTTATTAACTGGATATATATATATATATATATATATATATATATATATACATACATACATATTACTATTATTATCTACCTATTGGTTAATATATCTCTGCGTAATACCTCTATTTATTATTATTAACTATATATACCTTTCATTTATCCTATATCTGTTTAATACCTTTATTTATTATTTATCTTTCTCGCTATTATTATACTAACTATATATACATACTGCTTAAATATATATATATACTCACTTATATATAGTACTTATATACTTACGATCATATATCTGCTGCATATATATATATCTGCATATTATATACATATTATATCTGCTTACTATTTATCTGCTTATACTATAATATTTGTTTTTTTATTTTCTGCAAGCTGCTTATTATCTACTAGCTGCTTATTATATATATATATATATATATATGCACATACATATATACATATATATATGTACATATACATATATACATATATATATGTACATATATATATATTAAATTAATTCATAAAATATATATCAGAATGTATACATGATACTTCACAAATATATTAGAATGTATACTTGTAACTATGTTTTCCACCAAAATTACCATATCTATAGTTGCTCCATCATAAGAGCAAAACCTTAACGATCAATCTTTAATTTGCTTCACTTTTTTTCTCATTTCTCAATCCATAGTTATTTCCTCCTTTACAGCTACTTCCTTTTACTCCAAAAGATTCTCTTTTAACCCCCAAATTTGCTTTCACACTTTCTTCCCAAGATAAAAGGTAGATAATTTAATTATGACGGGGAGCCATTATCAGCGACACAACGAGACGAAAAGGAAGATGGGGTAGTGTGATACAACAAACGCCACATGGTCAGGTTATACAACAAGCACTAGGTTCCTTCAAGCATGATTATTGTGAATCGAAGAAGATCATTGATAGAAAGAGGGGTGAGGAACGATGAGCATGACTAGAGAATAGGAACAAAAAGTTAGATTTTTTGAGACCAAAAAAAATTCAAGTGTAAAAGGTATATAGCGATTTTAATACTCCCTCCATCCCATTTTATGTGTCGCCATTTGACCGGGCACGGAATTTAAGAAATAAGAAAAAATTTAATAATATTTACCAAATTATCCTTTATCAAAAAATGGGCTAGTGCCTTTTTTTTTAATTAAGTGAGACCAATAAGGGTAAAAGTGGAATTGTATCTTTAAATAGTTATTAAATAAGGAAAGATGACATTACTTACTTATTCCTTTTTTATTTTTAAAAATTCAAATTTTGAATTTCAAATTTATACTAGATTGTACAATTCCACCTCAATCTTGTTCTTTTTTTATTTTTAAAATTTAAAATTTATACTAGATTGTACAATTCCACCTCACCTTATCCTCCAACAAACCTTTTTCACAATTTTAAATTCCCAAAACATCCCTAAATTTTTTCTCCCACATTGATGGATGAAAAGAATTGAATTCCCAGCCTTTTCTATAAATACTGTCACTATTTTGGTAAAAAGGTCAAGTCTCAAAGAGTGGAAAAAACTTTTGAGCAAAGTGTTAAATGTTTTTTTAGTAAAAATTTTTCAAGCGGTAGGCTAATCGGGGTTCTCGAAAGATTGCCTTTCGATGGTGATCAAGACTCTAAAGAAAGCTTGAAGTCCCATTTTGTTTCCCCGAAAAGGTAAACACACCTTTCTCTTTTAGTTTTGTTATCATTTTCTTCTTCATCTCCATTTTCGTAGTTTCATAGTTGCGTAATTGTAATTTTGTTTGCTGAAATTGTTTGTTGTAGATGGCCTTGAAGGCCATAAGATGTTGTGATATTAATATTATGGCTATTTTTATGATTCATGGTGTAAAACGAGCTAACGATAGTTGAACGCGTTTCTTTGGCTTTTTTCTTTGATTATTATTATTAGATGAATAAAGTTTCAACCTTTGCTTGATTAAATACGTACTAATGCCTTGTTTAAATTCATTATTGATGGACATGTTTTCTTTTAGCATGCAAAGTTGTTTTCTTTATGTCAAAAAGAATAGTCTTTATTGTTTGTTTCGCCTTAATAAATTAAATGGATAAAGTTTCGTAATTTTCTTGATTAAAATATGTATTCTTTCCTTGTTTAAATTTGTTATTCCATATATTCTCTTTTAGCCTGTAAAGTTATTTGCTTTATGTAGAAAAGAATAGTTACTATTGTTTGTTTCGCCTTAATAAAATAGTAATTGGTTAAGTAAAAAACTTGGCATCTGCTTACTTATTATTTTAATAAATTTTAAAATCCTCATATGAGAGATGAAATACTAGCTTTATTTTCTATCCAAGATGTTTATTCCTCTTTTGTTCGCATGTTGTTTTGCCAAAATGATGAGAAAGTTCGGACTTTTGTGGCTAAATAAAATTATTTAGCTATTTTCGAGTCATGCATAGTATGATTGTTGAACTATATTTCACTTTTATAGATGTTAAACTTTTATTCCAATTTTCTACTCCCTTTAGATTGTTATATGTGCTCTTTTTGTGTGTAAGGACTTGATTCATGTCTCTCTTTGATTCATAATATAAAAAGATAATTAAAGATGTCTTAGAAAGATAAACCATAGGTCGTTACTCATTTTCTCCTACAATATTGGTTGTAATTTAGATGTATGAATCTTCGTTAATGTCGCATTAATTAAAATGTAAAGATTCTCTTTCGTGAAAAGTTAGCCTTTATTTTCTTTTGTTATATGGATTGGTGTCTATGTTTGTTTAATTTTAGAATTCATGGGTATTTTTTTTGTTGCCCCATCCCTTGACTTTCGTAAGCCTACGTTGTTTGTGCTTGCATTAATTCATTGAATATGACCTTCTTCATTTTACCTTAATTCATTCTTAATATGAACATAAATCATGAGGCATGTAAGTGGGTGTCTTTGCTTTATATTTTATCTGCTTAGTCTCATTCTTGTTATATGTGTACAAGTGTGCTTATCATTGTCATTCAAAAATTGGTTCTTGATATTTTCTTTTATTTTGAAATGTCACTTTTATGCCTTGAACGTATATTGATTTCTTTATGTTTTCTTTCCATGCAAAAAATATCTCGAGTTCAAATGGACTCCTCTCCTCTTGCATTTTGTAATGGATCAATGAGGCCCACCTTTTCGATTCAAGTTCAAAGTTTAAGTCCAAAGTTGATTATATGGCGTGTTGGTACAAGAAAATGAAAGAAAAAGAAAAACGGGTCAAACCCATTGATGAGGTCGCTAAGAAACTTGAAAAGTTTTGATTTTTATTATTGTCTTATTTTTATTTAGTCATTTATTTGGAGCCTCGAAGCCAAAGTTGTAATCTAATATAGGTGAAGCAGATTTTGGGCCCTAAAGGTCCAAAAAGATAGCTTAGGACAGGTTATGGGCAAAAAGCCCAAATATTTAGATTAGGATAGGTGAAGATGGGTTAAAAACCCAAATTAGCTTAGAAAAGGGTTTATGAATTTGGGTCTAATGGCCTAAGTCTTTTAGTCTCCCCCTTTTCCCTTTATATGGTAATTGTTTTTAGTTTTCTTAAACTTAGTTAAAAATCTCTGCTAAGTCGTCAAAATCTATTTTGCGCAAATGTTTTCTTGATCAATTTCTTTTCAAAAACCAACTTCTTTTCACCAAGTTAGTCAAAGAATTATTTTCAAATAGTCCGAATAATCTCATGTTAGCGAATACTCTTGGTGCCTTAACAACCTTTCAAGAGTATTAATAGGAACCGCTTAGAATCTTCAAACTTAAAAAAGAAATTTCTGTTCTTGATCGTTTAAGTAATTTCAAAGGTTTTCTTGATTTTCCTAAGTAAATTAAGCGACGAATCTATTCTCGAGTTTAAAAATTTTTTGAAAGTATTTGAACTTGTGAAAAACTCAAAAGTCATTTCTCCGTAAAACAAAAATGACGGCTCTGCTGGGGATTTTAACTAGGTTTCAATCAAATATTTGAATTAGCTTCATTGACTAACTATTGTAATGTTCAAAATATTTATGTGCTTATGTTTTTAAATTTTGCGAAATTAAACTGTTACATTTAATAGCATACTTCCCATTTAAAATATATAAACTATTTGGGGTTTCATGGATGTCCCAACCTCTATTGTTCAATTCCAAATAAAGTGTTGGGAATACGGCAGTTTATCCGCATGTGAGGCGTTGATGGCTATTCGTATTTCCAAACCCAAGTAATCCACTTGGGAACCTGGTTCAAACCCACTCTAGACAATTAGAATAGAGCGAAAACCAAAACCCTATTTTAGGTATGAGCCTAGGATGACCCAATACCCGAGGGGTTATTGGGCCCATTAGAAAACCTACCCTGTGTCTATGGGCCACAAAGTAATTAAAGACGAGTCATACTTATGTGTTGAAGAAATATATGTTATTTAGTCCAATCCATTATCCTTTGGGGGTAGGGGGAAGGCTTACTTTGTTTACTTTCATGTGAGGAAGCCTCAATCATCCACTAATTAAGGGAAAAATTAAAGCAAGCCAGGAAAGAGATTGGTCAATTTAGACGATTGCATGAGACTAATGATCTATGATTATAGAGCACAGTTATATACGAATCTCTTGATCATCAATAGATGTCACCTATGACAAGAAGTGGACAAATTTAAGAGGGAAAGGGCTGATAGAAGAGCATCTAGGAACTAGTATTTCCTATCCCCTGCGCGGGATATTGTTCTTTTTCTCATGTTATTTTTCCTTTCACTAAAAATTATATCCCTTTTGTGCAATTTTTATAAGCATTCATGCCCTTTGTGTATACCTAGGAGGTTTTTTGGAGATAATGGATTGCTTTTAAAAAACATATACTTCTTTCAAATATGTTAAGCCAGCCTGAATGTTTTTTCTATTGGCCTTCGCCCTCTTAGCTTTGTCCACTCCTCATTATCGGCGACATCCATTAATGATCAAGCGATTGTCGTATAAATGTGTCATAGATGCCATGCAACTGTCCAAAGTGATTAATTTCTTGCTTGGCTTGTTTCAATTCCTTCGTCAATTGGTGTACGATTGAGGCATACTTATACAAAAGTAAGTGAAGCAAGTCTTTTCCCGATATCCCCCGCCCAAAGGATAATGGATTGGATTAAACAAACATATATTTCTTTAACACATAAATATGATTTGTCTATAATTGATTCGAGGTCAATAGACGCAGAGCAAGTTTCCTAATGGGCCCAATAACCCACTCGAGTATTGGGTCGTCCTAGGTTCATGTCTAAAACAGGGTTTTGGTTTCGCTTTATCCTAAGTGTCTAGAGTGGGTTTGAACCGGGTTCCCAAGCGAACGATTTGGGTTTGAAAATAAAAACAGCCATCAGATGACTCACGTGCTAATAAGCCGTTGTATTTCCAACACATCATTTGGAATTGAACAATAGGGGTCAGGACATCTACGAAACCCCAAAACAATTTATAAATAAATGCAGGAATATGCTATGAGATGCAATAATTAAATACCACAAAATCCAAACATATAAACACGTAAAAAATTAATCAAAATACGAACTCAAATATTTGGTTAGAACCTAGTTAAAATGTCCCCAGCAGATTCGCCATTTCTGTTTTGCAGAAATTTGACTTTTATAGAGAGTCTCCACTTAATTTTGAAAAGGAATTAAGAAACCCTTATTAGATACTTTAAATGATCCAAAATAGAAAAATCATCCAAGTTTTGAAGATTCTGATTAAGCGGTTCCTATTAACATTTTAGGAAGGTGTTAGGCACCTAAAACATCCGCTAACTTGCGGTTATCCAAACTATTTGAAAACATCTTTTGATTAACTTCAAAAAAATTGATTTGTTGAAAAGTGGTTGATTTTGGAAAACGACTTGTGTGAAATGGATTTAGGCGACTTAGTACGGATTTTAAATGGATTTAGGTGACTTAGTATGGATTTTAAATGGATTTAGGCGACTTAGTATGGATTTTAACTAAGTCTAAAAAAGACTAATAAAAAATAAACACATAAAAAGGGGGAAGGGAGGAGAAAGTAAAGGATTTGGGCCATTAGACCCAAATCAACGAGACCTGTCCTAGTCTAATTGGGCTTTCGATCCATTTCACCTGTCCTAATCTAGTTTTTGAGCCTTTGGTTCGAGTTTTGCTCCACCTGTATTAAATTTACAACTTTGGATTTAAGGCCAAAATGAATGAATAAGGAAATAAATAAATAAAAGACGATAATGAATATATAAATAAATAAAAAGATAAAAAGAAACTTTCTAGTCTCTTTGTCAGGACTTAGCCCATTCTTCTGCATTCGACTCTTCATAACCATGCGCTATGTGATCAGCTTTCAAAGTCTTCTAGAAAGTGGATCTCGATGGCTCATTGCGTAATGCAAAGGAAAGGAGTCCGATCGAACTCCCGAGCGAGTTCATGCAAAGAAAAAGATGAGTGAATTAATGTATGTTCTCAAGAGTCCTTACACTTATAGATAAATTATGCGATGAAAAGACAACATTTTAAAACAAAAGAAAATAGTAATTCACTTACTACGTATAGACACATGAAACTATAAAATTTACTTGAACTCTGGGATTATGAAAAAATACATAGCTTGCAAGTGAGTCAATTATAGTCTCTATCAGCAAATAAGCACCTTTGGCTTTTTAAAAGCATGAAAGCAATTTCAAAGCAAAGACAGAAAAATGATAACTAAAGCTATTATTACCTATTAATAAATCTAAAAACATTTTGAAATGCATAAGGAACAAAGACAAAAATAAACTCAAGCTTAAACATGACAATACAATGTAAACTCAAAGAATAAAATAATAAAATCAAAATCAGCTCCGATTTGTAGCCTTTATGATAATTACAAAATAAGTTCTTAGCAAGAGGAAGAAAGGTCAAGGAACTCAAGGTTAATTTAAGCCTTTAAAGAACATATACAGAACTTGAAAAATGAAAATTAAAACAAGTAAGAGATAGAAAAGATACTTATACAACATTTTTAAAGGGAAAAACAACTTTTTCTAAGAGAAAGGAATCAAATAAGGAAGAAACAAGAAATTTATCCTAAGCAGCTTTACTTAATATGTAAACGCACATTATTTTGATCATTTATTCATTCTATTCTCTCCTTAACGAATCCGCAAGGATTTTTGCCAAGCGGGTCATGGAGGAATTTAAGGATGAGACATTTTCTAAAAACAGACATACTCAAAAGTTCGGTGATTTAACAAATCACTATTACACTTTGTCCCAAAGGCTTCAAACAGAAACACATGCAGACTCTAGATGAGTTTTAGCAGCCGAGATGGTCCTCGAGGGACTATGGGAATTCTAGTTTACCATTGGATACATCCTCATCATTCTTTTGGCTTTTAAGGAGCCAAAATAACTAAAGAGGTAACACTACTGGTGACACTACAAAGGATAAGCAGTGATAAAATAAGGTGACGTTAAGTTAAACTAAGACAGTGGAGTGAGAACAGAAGTGTGAACTTAACCAAGAACAACGAATCAAACCAAGAAACACACAAGATGAAACAATGGGTGATAATTAACGGACGATATCAAGAGTAAAACAACAGATTGCAAAAGTCGAGGAAGTAAAATGAAGCCAAAATTGCGAATCATATAATTAAGACAACTGTTAGCCTAACACAACAAGAAACACTGAATCAAAATAACAAACTAGAAACAAAAGGCGGAATTTTGACAATATATACTGGTTCATACTATAAACTTACAAATAACCAACAAAATTAATTAAGAGACAGTATATTCAGCATAATCGCATAAAAAATTACGACATGAACACTGATTCAATGAAATAGCACAACAACAAATCACAAACTAATACTAAGCCATCATAGCCATCTACAGCTACACCCAGTAAACAAACAACACTATAACTACATTAGAAGGAGATGAAGAAGAGAGGAAAGAAAATAATAACATAGAGAAAAATGGGAAAAAATATTTACATCTTTCGGAGCAGCAAAACAGGACTCGAGCCACTGACGGAATATCAACCACCACCGAAGAGTTTCGTCAACGTCAGCTCGAAAACCACAATCAGTTGACAAACCTTCAAGGCTTCCGATTAAATGATTGGCTTTCAAAGAAGAAGGAAAGAAAATAATTTTACTAAAGAAGCTAATGTGCTCTAAAAAATTTTCTTCTGCTTTTTATTTTGAATTTTTTGAACCCCCTCACCTCTTTTCCAATCAGAAAAAAATCCCCCCTTTTAGTTTCACTCTGGGTCGCTTATATATGGGATCATTCGGAGATATTTTGAGATTCTTTTTTTTGGGGAATTTGAAATTCAAATGATGAGGGTAGTAACAGATTGTACCCCTATTTGGATTTACTTCAACGGATTTCAAAAAATGACCAACAACAATTGGGAAAAATGGATAATTTCCCAAGAACCAACGAAAATTTGCTAAATATGTATGAATTCGTAGAAGTTATCCCAAAATTCACGGAATATCGATGTTGGATAAGACAGCTCACCCTTTTCTAGAAGATTCGAGGGTTTTCTTCGCATTGGAAAGAGGTCGGGGCGGATTGGGTATTGTTGGACTGATTGGAACTGGTACAGGTCGGGTTCATCGGATTCGAAGTTGTTGATGCATTTTGCTATTTGTTTTGTCGTAATTTTCTATTGATGTCATGATCTGGTTGTTGTTGTTTTGGTGTTGAAGAAGACTAGAATGGGTCAGGTTGTGTTTTATTAGGTGTAGGCTGGTTGGGTATTAATTTGGGCTGCTGATGGGTTGCAATTGGGCTGTTGGATAGGTAAAAGGGAATGGGGAGGTGTAGTTGGGCTGCTGGTAATTGAGCCACTAGGCTGAAAAATGATTTTAAAATTTGGGCTGGGTAGAAATAAGACTTTGGGGTCATTTAAGACATGATCCCAATTAGGATTAGGTATAGGCTGCTTATTAAATAGCCTATTGATAAAATTTTAGTCATTTGTGTTTAAATTTTAACCAAATTGAATAGCCTATTGATAAAATTGGCTAATTATATTGCGATTGTGGCCAAAGTAACCTCAATTAAAGTCAAATTTTATAAATTGACCAAATTGAATCAAGATTTGAAATGAATTACCAACTATTTTAATCCTGAGCTTCTCGATTCAATGAAATTGAATAAATATTTCTCCAAATAAATTATTTTTTCAGAATAAATCACATTTGAATCAAGCTTTTACCCATTTGAATTAATTCTCAAGATAAGCCTTGATCAAAATCTGATATTCTGTAAAATAGTTATTTAAGTAAGAAAATTATATAATCTCGTTTAATTGAATACGATAATATATAATTGCTACTTTAAATGACAGAATTATCTGGATAAATACTTTGACCAATTTTTATTTAGATGAAATAAATATTTTAATTTTTATGAAAAATCAAAGAAACTCAGGATTAAATTTAGTCGTGGAGGGCAAAAATTAGGTTTCAACAGTTTTAAACCATAAACTACAAGTGTTTGATAAAATGCTTACAAGTGTGATTGATTTAAATGAACGCCTTCAAGTTTTGTCCTTCAAGCTTTATTGTCCTTTTACTATTATTGTTTTGAGTCCTGGGGGTATTGAATAACCGAAATCCATAGTTGCTTACTTAGTCTAGTATCAGTACATTACAGAATAGTCTTTTGATTATATTATGAGCATTATCAGAATAGTCAAATATCAGTTATCCAACTCTGAACAGTCTAGTATCTCTGTTTTTTCAGTTGGAAGTAGGATTTAACACCGAGTGAGTGCAGGTATGGCGGCTTCCCTGTCAAATAGGCAGAGTCGTTAGCAGCAGTCCCTATACTTTAGAACTACGTAGACAACGTAGGATATGAGTAGTCACCCGTCAGGTTAGGCTTGACTATCTCCCAAGGGTCACCCGTTAGTTCAGCCTTGACACCCTTAGTCCTTTGGACATTATAATAGCTTAGTGGATCCGCACAATCATTTTTAGTACCTGTGGCACAGTATTAACACTCTTCCAACTGGGGTTACAAGTTGAACTCCGATTAGCTCAAATTGGGGAATATCGATTAGATAATACCTCCCACAGTCTTAGATATAGTCTCAGTTACAGTCTCAGTCCAGTTATACAATCTTAGAGGTGTTTGGCCAAAGCATACAAATATCAGTATTTTGTCAGTATTTCAATTTACAAATTTTACTCAGTCCATGTTATATGCTTGGTCATGCATCTCCAGTGTCTACAGATTTTCATGTATCTTCAGTAATTACAGACTTTCATGCATACTAGGTATTTACAATTTTCTCCATATTTTCAGTATCTACAGATTTTATGTTCTCTACTCAGTACTCTATGTTTTACATGTATAATCAGTTAGTTATTATTATTCCTATTCATGAAATCATGCATATCAGCCTACCTCATTTAGCATACCAGTATATTCAAAGTACTGATCACATACCTTTCTTTTGCGCTATGATATATCATGTCATAGGTGTTGACGCTCAGTTCCCGGATCATACTTAGTCCCTCAGATCATCAGCAGTACAGTAGCAGTGGTGAGTCCTCATCATCCAAGTACAAATTATATTACTTCATGCCTTTATCTTAGTAGTTAGTAATGTTAGTTGGGGCCCATCCCATCAACTCACAGTATTCAGTTTAGAGGCTTTTCAGACACTACAGTTAGCTATTCATATTATTCAGACTTCATTATTATGCCAGATTCATAATTCAGTAGTCATTTCATTATTAAAACCTTATGGCATTTCAGTTATTCTTCTGTATTCATGATTATATTATTTAGTGCTCACAATAGGTACTTGCTCATGGGTTAGATTGTGATCCCTTGGGATCGTAAGTACCGTGTAATGACTAGGGGTAGTCTTGGGTCATTACAGATAGTTAAACGTGTTTCTATGGCTTTCTTCTTTGATTATTATTATTAGATGAATAAAATTTTGACTTTGCTTGATTAAATACGTACTAATGCCTTGTTTAAATTTGTTATTGATGGACATGTTCAATTTTAGCATGTAAAATTGTTTTCTTTATGTAAAAAAAGAATATTCTTTATTGTTTGTTTCGTCTTAATAAATTAGATGGATAAAGTTTTGACCTTTGCTTGATTAAAATATGTATTTTTTCCTTATTTAAATTTGTTATTTGATATATTCGCTTTTATCTTGTAAAGTTATTTCCTTTATGTAGGAAATAATAGTTACTATTATTTGTTTGCCTTAATAAAATAGTAATTGGCTAAGTCAAAAACTTGGCATCTGCTTACTTATTATTTTAATGAATTTTAAAATCCTCATATGAGAGATGAAGTGCTAGCTTTATTTTCTATCTAAGATTTTTATTCCTCTTTTGTTCGCATGTTGTTTTGCCAAAATGATGAGAAAGTTTAGATTTTTGTGGCTAAATAGAATTATTTAGATATTTTTGAGTCATGCATAGTATGATTGTTGAACGATATTTCACTTTTAGAGATGCTAAACTTTTATTCTAATTTTCTTACTCCATTTGGATTGTTATAGGTGCTCTTTGTGTGTGCAAAGACTTGATTCATATCTCTCTTTGATTTATAATATAAAAAGAGAATAAAAAATGTCTTAGAAAGATAAACCACTGGTCGTTACACGTTTTCTCCTAAAATGTTGGTTGTAATTTAGATGTATGAATCTTCGTTAATGTCTCTTTAATTGAAATTTAAAGATTTCCTTTCTTGAAATGTTAGCCTTTATTTTCTTTTGTTATATGGATTAGTGTCTATGTTTTTTCAATTTTAGAAGTCATGGGTATTTTTCTTGTTGTCCTATCCCTTTACTTTCACAAGCTAACATTTTTTGTTCTTGCATTAATTCATTGAATATGGTCTTCTTCCTTTTACCTTTATTCATTCTTAATATGAACATAAATCATGAGGCATGTAAGTGGGTGTCTTTGCTTTGCATTTTATCTGTTGACTCTCATTCTTCTTAGACATGTGCAAGTGTACTTATCATTGTCATTCAAACATTGGTTCTTGATATTTTCTTTTGCTTTGAAATATGTCACTTTTATGCCTTGAACGTATATTAATTTCTTTATGTTTTATTTGCATGCAAAAAATGTCTCGAGTCCAAATGACCTCCTCTCCTATTGCATTTCGTAATGGGCCAATGAGGCCCACCTTTTCAATTCCAGTTCAAAGTTAAGTCCAAAGTTGATTATATGGCGTGCGAGTGCAAGAAAATAGAAGAAAAAGAAAAACGTGTTAAAACCCATTGATGAGGTCACTAACAGACTTGAAAAGTCTCAATTTTTATTATTGCCTTATTTTTATTTAGTCATTTAGTCATTTATTTATTTATTTATTTGGGACCTCGAAGCCAAAGTTGTAATCTAATACAGGTGAAGCAGATTTTGGGCCCCAAAGGTCCAAAAATATTGTTTAGGACAGGTTCTGGGTCAAAAGCCCAAGTATTTAGATTAGTATAGGTGAAGATAGGTCAAAAGGCCAAATTAGCTTAGGACAGGGTTTATGGGCTTGGGTCTAATGGCCTAAGTCTATTAATCTCCCTCTTTCTCCGTTATATGCTAATTGTTTTTAGTTTTCTTAGACTTAGTTATTTCATAATTTTTCACGAGGAACAAGATGCTAATATTTACCTTTTTATATTCATGTGCTTTCTATTTTTCACACTTTTGTTTATAACAACTAAATGAGATCTGAGCATCAAATGCTAGTAGACATATACAACAACACCTTTGTATAACAACCATGAAATTCTCAGACAAATCATTGCCATAATAGAGAGGTTTGACCGTACAAGAGTAACGTTACAACTATTAGTATAATTACTAGTATAGAAGGATAAATGATACAATGCTTAATTATATTTAACTACACTCATACCCTAATTTGTATCCTCCATAACCTCTTATTTAAAGTCATGTCCTCAATAAGATGAAGTTGTTTCATGTTCTATCTAATTACCTCTACACAGTACTTCTTTTGCCAATCTTTAGCTCTCATGAAACCATCCATAGACAATATATCACACCTCCATATTGGCTCATTCGTGCATCTCATCTGCAAATGTCTAAACCATCTTAGACTCGTCTCCCACATCTTTTCCTCTATAAGGTCCATCCTACCTTATCCTGAATATCTTCATTCCAAATCTTATTTATTATAGTATTCCCACACATTCATCTCAGCATCTCCATCTCCATAACTTTCATCTTCTAAATGTGGAAGTTCTTGATCGATTAATATTCTACTCCATATAACATAATCGGCCTAACTACCGTTCTATAGAACTTGACTTTAAGTTTTGATGTCACCGTATTGTCACACAATACTCTAAATGTGAAACTCCATTTCACCACCATGCACCTATATGATTGTGACATCATTATTAGTCTCCCATTTTTCTTGGATAATATGCCTAAGATACTTGAAACATCCTCTTTTCTCAATGAGTTGTATATCTAGCCTCACTTTTATGTTAGCTTCAAGAATTATATCACGGAACTTGCACTCCAAGTAATATATTTTGATTCTACTCAACTAGGAAAAAAAGAATCATTATAGGATTAAAAATATTAATCATTTACTCTTTGATTTATGGGTCATCTGATGCTAAATTTGTTAGTCCAAAATTTGTACAAGGACTATTTTGTGTCAAATTTTTAAAACATGACTAATGGATACCAATTTGATATCTTAGGTGTAGTTTGGTAGGGTGTGTAAGAATAGTCCAAAATATGGTATATTAATAATACGTGCACTAGTAATGTTGGTATAAGTTATGCTAAGATTTTTCTTATATAGTATTTGGTTTGATGTATTAAAAATTATATGCATTGCATAATTTATTTTAAAAATTTATAAAAATACCCGTCACAAATACAATGAGAATGATGTGGAAAAGATTTTGAGGGGAAAATATGTCTTTGACCATGGTAATGCATGCTTTATAACTCTTTACATTATTAATATCATGTATTTTCATGTACTAGTTATAGATAGCTTAATACCAAACAGAGTATATAATTAATGCTTGCACTACGTATACATAGGTTTAAAACGTGTACCAAACAAGATGATAGTGACAGATACTGCTAATGCAAGCATTATTTTTTTCTAATGCACTTTACCGGCCAGCTGCCGCCCGGTCTCCAGCCGCCACCCGCCGCTCCGTCTCCAGCAGCCGCAGCTCCAAGCGTAATCCGGTGACTTCTAACCTTTGTTATTTTCGTTATTTCATATTCCATTTTATTTCATTATTTCATATTCCATTCTTAGTATTATGCTAGTAGTAGCCCCTGTACCTTGACTTGCATGGAATTTGTGGACATTGTCTGTTGTTTGTTGTTGCTGTTGCTGTGGTCGTTTCTTCCACTGCTTTGGATTGGGTTATTGGCTGGGAACCTGTATTTGGGGCGGTGGGTGTTGAGTCCGGTGGTGTTTGCCCCCTAATTAAGTATAGTTTTGTTTCGGGAGTATTCCTTTGAATTTGTGTGAGCCTTGTATTTCCTTGCTGCTGCTTTGATACTACCACCGTGTATATCTGTATATTTTCCTATACTTTCGTGTAGTTGTGGCTGTGGGCGGTAATGGGTGGATAGGGTCATGTCTGAGGGGGTTAGGGAGTGGGGCCGTGGTGGGGGCGGGGGATGAGGAGAGGGCAGGAGTGGGAGGGAGGCCAAGGTTTGGCCGCGGGGGGGGAGGGGGTAGTGGAGGGTGTGACGATAGGCTGAGGGTTGGGTCTTGGAATATAGGGACCCTTCAGGGTAATTCCATAGAGCTTGTGAAGATTCTTAGGATGAGGAGGATCAACATTGCGTATGTCCAAGAGACCAAGTGGGTAGGGTCTAAGGCTAGGAATGTGGATGGTTACAAGCTGTGGTACTCTGGAAGCGACAGGCGTAGGCATGGAGTTGGCGTCTTAGTAGATGAAGAGCTTAGAGGTCAGGTAGTGGAGGTGAAGAGGATCAACGATAGGTTGATGACTATTAAGTTGGTCATTCGGGGGT
>NC_061113.1:199502303-199554447 GCF_002878395.1 Capsicum annuum
TTTTCAAAAGTCATAATTCAGAATTCCAAATCATGATTTCAACTTTTTAAAATATAAAAATTTGACCCATAAGCTTATATTTTGTAAAACAGATCTATCATTTTAAATTTTATATAAAGAAAAGACTCATGTTCGGCCTGAGAGATTGTCCGTACCATATGAAAGTATTATATTAAAAAAAATTGTCACTAATTATTATCATTATTGACTAGTAGATCATTATAGATTATGTGTACTTGAAAATTTACATTCGCAAATAGTTATTCATACAAAAAACATAGAGATTTATAATTTACCAATGCAGTGTCATAGGATATTCTGATATCCTATTTATGAACTATAATTGCTTGTTTGATAACATTTATGTCATGCCCAAAACTCAAGGGATGGAATTGGTACCTGATACCACAACTTAGGATTGAATTGATCTTGCTGAACCAATTTTCAATGCTGCACAACAGCCACACGCAATCAAGAAAACAATCAAGTATATCTCGACTAAAAAATGAGCCTTTAGGCGGCAAGACCCCTATTAGCATATCAGTGATAAACTTTAACTAATCTTAATAATTCATAAAGAATAAAAGATAAATTCTATGAGGTCGATCATGGACACCATGATCCCTAGAAACATACAAACTGAACATATATATGTATATACAATCTTGTCGAACAAGTCAATATGCTAAATGGATAAGACAACTGGACCCACACATTTAACAATGCACATCTATAAAACCCAAAATATGCAAGCTCTTTGAGTAATAAGCTTTCCCAAGTCAGGGACCTAACTTATACCTAAAAGCTATTTACAACAAAAGTTTAACAAACCTTAGAGACTTTGAAAGCTCCAAAATAAATGGGCTAGCCAACTCGTTGAAGTTCAACCATTCTGGTCATCTATAAAGACCTACATACATGAGTGTAGTGTTTTAGTCTCAAAGGTTAGTTGGACATAATATATTGAGTATGAAAGATAGATAATAACCAATTATATGTCATAAAGTATCGAATGTAAATACAGATAAGGGATAAAAGATGATTTAAATATGCTTACAAATTCCTGAATCTATAACTAGTTGAATTGATATCACAAAGTACTGTATATACTCATATAGAGACCCGAAGGTTAGCTAGAATGTACTTACTCATTCGTATCTTACACCTTTAAACTATAACTAAACCAATAGTCAAGTTAATTGAACTAAGTTATGTCACACCTCTTTTTTCACTGAAAAAGATTGATTGTAAAGTTCAAAAAGGATTTTTATTTATTGAAGTGACTAAAAATAAAAAATATGTTTCAAAAAGAAATTTTAAAACTAAAATTCAAAGTCACCACCTGGCATAAATCTGGTTTGCCAATTCGCCTTTGGAAAGCCTTTTTCAAAATAATTTTTGACTCCTTAAAACTGGTCCATGAACAGTGAATCTGGTTAAGGAATTCTGTTGACTGAGGAGAAGGTGTTATGCATACCTCGGTCCTGTGGTTTGACCACGGTCGCTTCGTGGAGTATATCAGCTAGTATGATACTATAAAATTCATAAACCAACAAAACTCATAACAACAAAAGAGTCAAAACTATACGAATATTATCCAATCCAATTAATACAGACCAAAATGAAAACACTAAAATGAAAATCTAAACTATTCTAACTATCCCAAACTATGTTTTACCCAATGCCTCAGCCTTGATCACGATCATTTTTCCAAATACAGAGTGTCGCGAGCCATTTCCCAATGAATATATACATATGACCTCAGGGCATCCTTCAGCAAATAAATACATTTGATAGAAAAATGCAATTTAAATAGCCAATCATTCAAACAAGTATCCACGTATTTGATAATACAAAACCCTTTACCTACCTAAAACCTAAGATTTCCATATCAATTCTCGGTCTAAACATGATACTATTGTGTTTAACAAAATTGACATTTATTCTAAATTAATCAACCATCAATGAATCAAACAAATCCATATTCATTTTTTTATCAAGGTCAATCCCTCTCCAAACTTCATTCTCAATCAATGATTAACTAATTCTTCAGCTATCAATTCAATTTTTTCTCTTTTCAAATTTTCAAAATTCGAACCCAACATCAACCACATACACACAACAAAGATCCAAGCATGCTAAACACACAAGTTATTCACACCAAATTAAGAGAAAATAAAGAGGAAGAGTTTAAGAATTAAACCTTCTGAGTACTTTCAATTGACTTAAGAAGAGAACAAAAAGTCACATCGAGAACCTTCACAAAAACCAAAATCTCGACTATGAACTAACTCAATCGCTTCTAGAAATTTGATTCGAATAGAAATCCACATAAATAAATGAGCAATCTAAAATAATGATACCCAAATCTAAATAAAATCCTAAAACGAACACGATTCTGGGGTTTGGTGGGTTTACAATGGGTTATGAACGAGGGGTGGGTTGGTTTGGGATTTTTTAGTGTGTTTTGGGGTTGTCTTGGTTAGATTTTGTCAATGGTATCCAAATTCTGTGATGGAGCTATAATTCTGGTGAAAATTTTGCCAAAAGAACCTATTTTCCCTTATTCTTCACCTTTCTCTCATCTTTTTTCTCTCACATGCGCCTCTTTACTTGTTTTATTCCTCACTCTCAATCTCATATTAATCCCCTATTTTTTGTGTGTGTTTATTGTACGTGTATGTGTCAATTAAAATCTGTGTCTGTCCTCTTCTGTATATATGACTGAGGTGTATTTGTGTACCTATGTGTATGGAATGGAGGAGTGTGATGTGAATAATCTATGAGTGTGTGTGAATTATGAGAGTCTGTGTGTGAGGTGTGTGTATGGATCTTTTTGGAAACAAAAATGGAATATCTGTTAGTGGTGTAAAAAATATGAGTAAATGGGTGGGGTGTACGAGGGGTAAGGGGATAGGGTGAGATGGGTGAGTTGTCCATATTTAATTAGGTGAGGTGGTTAAATTTTTTATTTTGTATTTTAGTAGGAAAGTATCAAACCGGGTAGGGTGTGTTATATGGGTGCGAGAAATAGGATAAATTGACATTTAAAAGGGTGAAATTTACGTATCTATATTATGACCCTCTTTGACTGTAAACACAAAGTGTTTCCAGACAAAGAAGTAGACAACGAGACAGAATTTGACTGACCATTATTCTAAAGAAAGGAAAAGAAAGATAGAGTGCAATCAAAACTTCATTTTGGGTATCCTATCTATCCCAGGTTATGCGGGGATTAGGTCACATATAGTTTTCAGGGTTGAAAATAGAGGGACTATACCGAGTTTAAAAAGTAGAGTGAGGCCCTATCAAATTTTTGATCTGTGGCTCTTTCATTACATCATAATCAAAATTACAAGTTAAAAATATAAATGAAATTACAAAAATCTTATTTATGCAGCATCTCTTGATTCTTATTTTGAGTCTTCAATGCTTTCTCAAATGATAAAATATTTGTTTTTGTTTGGATTGAACTTGAAAGTGAATCCTTTCTTTATGCAAAACTTGGTATTAAAGATGAACGAGGAAATTGACCATGTTCTTCATGTGGGACTTCTGAGCTTTTAACTTGAATTTGAAAATCTCCACCCTATTATTCGGGTGGGCCCTTAACTTGAAATTTTTAAAATTTTACCCTATTCTCGAGGTGGACTCCTGACTTTTAATTTTTTTCACCCTATTCTCTAAACGAGCTCATGACTTTTAATTTCTTCACTCTGTTCTCCAAGCAGGCTCATGAATTACTATTTCTTCACCCTATTTTCTAGGCAGGTGCCTTACTTGCTATTTCATCACCCTATTCTCCTAGCGGGCTCCTAGCTTGCTATTTCATCACCCTATTCTCCATGCAGTCTCTTGAGTTGTAATTTCTTCACCCTATTCTCCAGGTGGGCTCCTGACTTTCAATTTCATCACCCTATTCTCTAGGCAGGCTACTAACTTACTATTTCATCACTCTATTCTCCTGTCCTAACTTGCTAATTTATCACTCTATTCTCTTGGCAGATTTCTGACATGCTATTTTATCACCATGCTCTCCAGGTGGGCTCTCGACTTGCTATTTCATCACTTTATTCTCCAGGTGGGCACCTGACATGCTATTTTAACACCCTATTCTCCAGGCGGGCTCCTGACTTGCTATTTCTCCACCCTATTCTCCAGGTGGGCTCTTGACTTGCTATTTCATCACCCTATTCTCTAGGTAGGAGCTTGGTTTACTATTTCATCACCCTATTCTCTAGTGGGGCTCTTGACTTTCTATCTCTCTACCTTATTCTCTAAGTGGGCTCCTGACTTACTAATTCATCATCCTATTCTCCTCGCAGGCTCCTGACTTGCAATTTTTTCACCTTATTCTCCAGGCGGGCTCCTAAATTGGTATTTCATCATCCTATTCTCCAGGAAAGCTCTTAATTTGATATTTTATCACCCTGTTCTCCAGGTGGTCCTGAAATCAGATGCAAAACTAGAATGAAAATTATTCCAAGATTATGATTAAAAAAAAAAGATTAAATGTTTGAAAAATAAAGTCCCATTTTCCAAAAAGATCCTGAGCAAAAAGTGAGGTCCCATTATCCAGGAGGGTCCTGAATAGATAGTAAAGTTCCATTATCTAGAAAGGTCCTGAATAGAAAGTAAAGTCTTATTATCCAGGAGGATCCTGAACAGAAAGTAAAGATAACTGAACTTAGTGAATAGAATTTTTCCCTATTTCAACAAAGAAAAATTGTTAGTTAAAACTTGGTGGTAGTTTACAGCTCTTGGCTATCCATGCACCTGCTCTAGCACCTTTTCCCTTAATTTTATTTTAGATCACTAGTATTTTCCCCTTCCTTGTCGCATCATTGACCCCAAACTCAAATTAAAGAGAGTGAATTTGATTCAAACACAGAATTTCTGTTTTACCACGTCTCTGAGATACACCTTTTGGGATCTGAATTTTAATAATTCCAGAAACCTGTCTATTGATAGACTTTCTTCATGCCTTTTTTTGACTTACGATCATGTTGCTTTCATGTTCTGGTCCTTGTCTTTGTTTCATGCAATTAAGGAATCTAATAGCATGTCTTGAAATCCTTTTTCACTAGTTTTGACACATATTTAACTCAAAGATGTGAAGAAATGATGATGAGTTTCTTGTTTTGATAAGTAACATTAGGAGACAAAAAGATAAAAATGTAAAAGAAATAAAAATACCCTGAATGTCCCTTTTGAATACGACGAAAATAAAGCTTATCTGAATACAACAACCAAATTCACTATTATGACATGCATTTTGGATTAATCTATCTATCTTTTGATCCAAACTTTCACCATTTGTTGCTGAGTTAATGACACTAAAACTGAGTTGCTTCTTCAAACCTATTGAACACGTATTCATCATTCGACTAGTGATTCTCAAAAGAATTTTCCTCTCTTATTTTTTATTTCTCTCAACTCACTGTTGCCTTATGGTGTCCATGAGGATTTTCACCACTAAGACTTTCTCATTTTTATTTCTCTCAACTCATCATTGCCTTGTGGTGCCCGTGAGGGTTTTCACTACTAAGACTCTCTCATTTTTATTTTTCTTTGTTCCTCATCACCTTATGGTGCCTGTGAAGGTTTTTACTAATAAGACTATATCATTTTCATTCCTCTCGACTTACCATCGCCTTACAATGCCCTGGAGAATTTTCACCAATAAGACTCTCTCATTTTATTTTTTCTCATATTTCCCCATGATGCTGTAGAAAAGTAGTACCCAAAATATATTGTCATATTTCCATCGCATATTTATGCTTAACAATATCAAATATTGATCTGAAGGTCTTTCTCTGGTTGTAACATGGCTTTTTGATAAGGTTAGAAAGAAAGGATGGCATGAGTCTCAAACGACACTTGAAGTGGAGCAGAACTTACAACTTTTGGAATCGACTCAAACAACAACGATTATTACTTGCCCTATTTTCTTTTAACTGGGTAATTCTAAATTATTTATTTGGTCAGACGAAACCTAGAGTAGGGCTGCCTACATATCTCACTTCTGAGAGAGGAGAATCAGGTCACACATAGTTCTAGCAACTTGTTCTTTGTTTTGGTTTGATTTTCTTTTTTCTTCTTTGTTTTCTTTTTCTTTTATTCTTTTTTTTCATTTATAAATTGAATCATTTTTATTGGGCTATTTTGACTTTTTTTTTCTTGATACTTGTATCTTTTTTGACTTTATTTTTTATTCCAAAAGAGGAATATAAAAGAAAATAAGACCAAAGCTCAAAAGGGTACACAAAGGATGACACAATATTCAGATAGCAGAATAAAATGCCTTCATCATATCAACCTTTTAAAATGCATGTACTATGCATACAATATAACAAATGAAGGATAAAGATTATACATAATATCTTTTGAATGCATCAACATTGATAGCCATTTTTGCCATTTTGCCTCATACATCGATCAAATATAAAGCTCCATTGGGCAACACTTTCTTCACAATGAAGGGCCCTTGCCAATTTGAGAAAAACTTACCATTAGCTTCAATCTGGTAAGGAAGGATGCGCTTCAAAACTAATTGACCGACTTCAAAATGCCTGGGATGTGCCTTTCTATTATATGCTCAAGCTATTCTCTTCTGATACAATTGGCCATGTCATATTGACTTCAGCCTTTTTCATCAATCGAACTCAACTGCTCTAATTAAGTTTTGACCCACTGATCATCATCAATCTCTGCTTCTACAATGACTCAAAGAGATAGAATTTCAACTTCTGCAGGCATGACTATTTTTGTCCTGTACACCAATAAATATGGAGTTATCCCTATTGAAGTGCGAATAGTTGTACAATATACTAATAATGCAAAAGGCAACTTTTCATTCCATTGTCTAGATCCCTAAACCATTTTCTGCAGTATCTTCTTGATATTCTTGTTCGTAGATTCTATGGTGCATTTGCCTTTGGACGATATGGAGTAGATTTTTTATGTGCAATTTTAAACTGTTGTAACCTCTTACATCAAATGACTATTGAGATTGACAACATTATTTGTGATGATCACCTTTGGAATGCCAAATCTACAAATGTTAGCATAAACAAAATCTACTACTATTTTCTTTGTTACTGATTTGAAAGTTATTTCTTCTACCCACTTTGTAAAATAATCAATATCCACCAAAATAAATCTATGCCCATTTGACACCTTCGGTTCAATCATGTCCATCCCCTAAGCTACAAAACGCCATGGAGCATACATTGTGTGTAACTCAACAGGAGGAGAATGTATGAAATCACCGTGTACCTGACATTGATGACATTTTTGAACAAATCAAATAGAATCCCTTTCCATAGTAAACCAGTAATAACCTGCGTGAAGTATTTTCTTTGAGAAGACATAACCATTCTTATAAGGCCCACAAACTCTAGAATATATTTCAACTATGATTGTCAAAGCTTTTTTAGCACCTACACACCTCAAAAGTCCTAAATCAGGAGTTTTCTTGTACTAATTCCTCCACTTAAGAAAAATCTACTAGCCAAAGGCCTAATAGTCCTCTTTTGATCACTCGTGGCCTGTGTTGGATATCTCCCCAACTAAATATGTCGCTTGATGTTAAAGAACCAGGCTCTTCATTGAGTTTCTCTTCAACGGTATTACAATAAGCAGTTGATCATGACTCTGTATATGCACTGGATAGATGTAAGATTTATCAGGGTAATGGAGCCTAAAAGATAAAGTGGTTAAAGCATCAGCAATCTCATTATGAATTCTTGGAATATGCCTAAATTGTAGTAATATGAAACATCGATAGAAATCTTGTACGCTTTGTCAATACGGTATGACTTTGAATCATTTGTCTCCTAATTGCCTTAAATTCGATGGACAAGCAAGTCTGAATCTCCCAACACTAATAACACTTGAACTCCCATGTCAATAGCTAACCTCAGCCCTAAAATTGAAGCTTCATATTTTCTATGTTGTTGGTACAATAAAATTAAAGTTGCTGTGTTATCAAAAAATGTTTCCAGGATTCATAGATAAGAACTGCACCTATCGTGACTCCCTTCATGTTCACGGCTCCATCAAAGAACAAATTTCAACATGGATCAGCATCTATAGTGACTTCATCAACATATAACACTTCTTTATCAGGAAAATATGTCTTTAAAGGTTCATACTCTTCATCAATGGGGTTCTCAGCAAGGTGATCTTCCAAAGTTTGGTCTTTGATAGTGGTTCGAGTCACATATATAATGTCAAACTCACTAAGCAATATTTGCCACTTTACAAGTCGACCTATTGGCATAGTCTTTTGAAAGATAAGATATACTTCAAAGGATCCATGTGAGAGATGAGGGAAGTAGCGTAGGATAAAAGATAATACTTCAACTTTTGTTCTACCCAAGTTAGGGCACAACATGTCCTTTCAAGAAAAATGTACTTGGTTTCATATATTGTGAACTTCTTGCAAAGATAATAAATGGTTTGCTTTTTTTTTTCTCGAGACATTATGTTGACCCAATATGAAACCAAAGGAATTATTCATAATCGATAAGTACAAAATCAAAGGCCTAGAAGGCTTAGGTGGCACCAACACAGGTATATTTGATAGATATCTTTTAATTTTATTGAATGCCTCCTGACATTCCTCAGTCCATTCAACTGCAACATTCTTCTTCAACAACTTGAAAATTGGTTCAAAAGTAGTTGTGAGTTAAGCAGAGAACCTACTGATATAATTTTATCTACCAAGAAAACTCATCACTTCTATTCTATTCTTAGGTGGCGGTAAATCCTGAATAGCTTTGATCGTTGAAGGATCCAATTCAATACCTCAACTACTAACTAAAAACACTAGCAACTTTCCAGATGGGACTCCAAATTTACATTTTGGTAGATTGAATTTAAGAATATACCTATGAAGCCTCTCAAAGAACTTACTTAGATCTTTAACATGGTCAACCTGATTCTTTGACTTAATAATCACATCATCTACATAGACCTTAATTTCCTTATGTATCGTATCATGAAACATAGTAGTCATTGCTCTCATGTATGTTGCTACAGAATTCTTTAAATCGAATGACATCACTTGATAATAATAAGTTCCCCACAGCATGATAAAAGAAGTCTTTTCTGTGTCATCATCATCCATAATAATTTGATGATACCCAACATAACAATCCATAAAAGATGCAACCTCATGTTTGGAATAATTATCTAACAGAATGTGGTTATTGGGTAGTGAAAGTCATCCTTTGGATTTGCTTTGTTTAAATCATAATAATTAACACATACCCAAATCTTTTCATCTTTCTTTGGGATAGGAACAACGTTGGACAACCAATTAGGGTAATGAGCCACTCGGATGACTTTGGATTCAAGCTGCTTTATGATTTCTTTTTTAATTTTCATGCTTACATCGGTTTTAAATTTTCCCAACTTCTGTTTGATGGGAGAGAATAAAGGTTCAGTTGGTAACTTATAGGCCACTAACTCAGTGCTTAAACCAAGCATATCATCATAAGACCATGCAAAACCTCTTTATAATCAATTAACTCTTGAATTATTCCCTCTTTTAATTGTGGCAAAGCATGTACACTTATTTTAGTTTACTTAATATCTCCTTGATCTTGAAGATTAGTTGGCGCAGTTTCTTTCAAATTAGGATTCAACTTGTCTTCAAATTATTTCAAATCTTTGCTTATTTCTTAAAAAGTCTCTTCCTCATCGTATTACACCTCTTAATTCATTATATCTTTATTAGATTGGATTTTAAGACCAGGCAAAAAGTTCCACATACATGTCATATCACTAGAACGAGCATAAAGAGAATTGTATAAATAAAAGACAAACAAAATATATTAGACACAAAAACAAAAGGGACATTACATTTTATTAAAAGTAAAGATAGGAGGGTTTAGACATAAACAAAAGCAGAAACATAACAAGGTAGATCCTGAATTACAACCCTAAAATAACTCAAATAAATAGAAAAAAAATAAAGAAAACTACCAAAACTCCCTTCTGATGGGGAGAGGAGTAACTTCCTAATTGTTGAGCTGGACATCAGGACCTATGAACTGCACCTCTACCTTACTTGTAAAACCCCGTATTTTTGTGCTAGAATTCTAACCATTGTTCTTACGCGAATAAGCCCTAATACTAATGATTACCATGAGAAAATAAGTTTCATGATAATTAGACTAGTGTGTAAAGTGTCTAGTAGGTGAAGAATGTTCATAGAAAACACTTAGATCCAAGTTGAGCTAAGAACTTTAAATTCATCCAAAGTTTGGTGTTTGATTCTATAAGGGTCAAATTTCAAAGTGTATAACTTTTGATGTATGTAGAATTTTTTAGCTTAACAGCCACCAAATTGTAGATAATTAAATTAGTTTTCCAATGATGTCAATTTCGTCTTAATTCGATACTCGAGCAAAAAGTTATGCCCATTTTCATGAGAGGCAACAAGGGTGTGCGATAGGTAATGCACCGCCCAACCAAACTTGGACGATGGGTAATGATACACAAAGCCTAGCTTGGGCGATTGACTAGCGGATGCCTAAGTCATTGCCAAGTGCAAAAAACACTCTATTTTGACTTGTATTAAGGGTGTTGAAGTCATTTCACACCCCCAAACCATCCCTAATCACTCTAAATCATTATAAGGGATTTTTAAATGCATTATTTACAATCCCTAAGCCCCAAATCATTCAAGTTATAATCCAAAGCCCTCTTTTATTTTCAAGAACAAGATTCAAGTGCTTTTCATAAGAAATCTAGGAATTCAAGCTTAAAGGTCCAATCTTCTCATAATTTCGTCGTCATTAAGGTATGTGGGGTTATGAACAAGGATACTCCTTTCATCCTTGTGCCCAACACTAGTTTTAAAATTGAATTTACATGAATTTCGTTTTAGGGTTCATACCCAATTATTATTATTTGAGGATTATGATGTTATAAGTGATTTAAATATGGAGTTGCATGCTATTTTCACATCTTTATGCATGTGATATGATTTAACAGATTTCTAATTAAATTTTAAGCATGATAGTATGAGTTTTATTTCATTACTTTGATATTGTTGTAGTATTTCAAGAAGTATATTGAGCATGACATTTTTGCAATAAGTTTGCATGAGTTTGAAGCATGGGTTTTAATGCTCGAAGTTTGAAGTATTGATATCTCAACAAGAATATGATTTTGAGTCTCCTTATGAATTATTTTTCAGGATTTAAGAAAGAAATTTTATCTTTTGACCCTAATCTAAGATAAGGAATCCACATTATTTATATAGTTTGAGATTTAAAGAAAGAGAAGCATAATTAATTTTCATTCAAACCTTTATACTATTTTAAGGTGGATTTCTTACAGTTCTGAGCAAGAGAATGGGAGTAGTATTTAGCACCAAGTTGGGTATAATCCAAGGTCTCATACCCTAGAACTACGTGCCACCATAGAATTAAGATTAAGTGCCCATATTGGGCTAAGATAGTGATCACTTAAGATAAAGTTAGTCTGAAACCTCTCCCCAACGTGAGGTTTTCCCCTTAGGGGAACATGACGTTGGACATCATGACAGCTCACATGGTTTATGTCGGTTAGAAGAACCTCCAAAAGTCCCTAACTCTTAAATTAAAATATCAGAATAGTTTTGAGAAAACTAAGTGTAAAGGCTCACAAATTTACTTTGACATTGTTTTACTTAAGACTGTAGTTATCAGATTTTAGCTTTAAGTTCTAAGATTTATAAAAGTGAGCCCTTTTCATTTATCCTACATGATTTGAAGTACAAAATAAGAGTACAGTTCTATTAGAACTAAGTATGGTAGCTCACAAGAATTTCTTTACGCCTTATTACTCATGTCATATGATTTGTCAGTTTTTACCATTCAAGCCAAGGTGACTCACTTATATTTAGCATGAAGTTTTGAAAGTTTATTTGAATTATTGTATTATTTTTTACATATGCATTCATCCCTATATGCTTAGTACATTCAAAAAGTACTGATCCACATATACGTCTATGTGCTTCATTGTTTAATAATGTAGGTACAAGTTACAGGGTGCATATCAGAATTAGACAGTTGCATCTTCCAGTCAGCAGGTAAGGAGTCCTTTTGATTCAAGGGATCAAGTCAATTAAAATTTATGTAGTATTTTATTTTTTTTATTCATTCAGTTGTATTAATTCGAATAGTTGGGGGTCATGTCCCAACTACCTATAGTCAATACTAGTAAAGGCTTTATAAGCAGTCAGTAGAGTTAATGTAGTTGATTCAAGTTTTGCTTTGTGTAATCAGAGATGTATCATTTTAATATAGCTTTGTATTGATCATATTTAGAAAAGATTTATCTTCTATATTATCCTTTCAGACTTATGTATTTATTTCAGTTGCTCATGAGTTATGCTAGTAAAAAGGGTTAGCTTAGGATCATTTGTGGGCCTAAGCATCGTGTGACAACTTGGGGGTAGTCTCAGGTCATTACAAACTTGGTATCATAGCATAGAGTTCATGTATCCTAGGGTGTCTGTGAAGCTATGTCTAGTAGAGTCTTGCGGAATAGTATAGAGACGTCTGTACTTTTCTTTGAGAGGCTACAAAGCATTTAAGAAAAGTTTTCTTTCTTTCATCCTCTAGATTATGCTTTAAAGTTGTTCCTTTAGGAACTTCTATCGATTCATGTGTTAATCCATGATTCTCCATCTACGTTATATTCTTGAGATAACATAATTATTAAGTTCTAATTCTTCCTTAGATGATGCTCTCAGATTTACTATCAGTAACTTCAGAAGTCACATAAGGGGATTGAGAGGAGCTCGCTGGTGTGTTATAATTTCCTCATATTGAAAGTTATTTCCTCATCCCCATGAGTCCTTCAGTTAAGAAAGAGTAATATATATATATTCAGATTCTTCATTAACCCTTCAATACAGATAGTGCTCATAAGAGGAGATAGTATGAACCTAGACTGTTAAATAGAGTTTGTGTTCAAGAGATTTTAAAAACCTAGAGTATTATGATTTATAAGTAGTAGACCTTCTTATATTTGGAAGTATGGGTTTAGAAGTGTAGAGACAAGAAAGGTAGTGAGGGCGATTGATTGAATGTATATAGCTGAACTTTTGCATATGATTAAGTTAATAGTAAAGTGATATGTCCTTGTGTGTTAGTTTAGTGGAAGGTAGAGAATGATTTACTGATGGTATTTATTGTGTTGGAAAAGTCCAGGATATTCATGAAGTATTTGGTGGTTGAGTATTGTTAATATAGGCTTCCCCAAGTGGCTATACAAAAAATTTATTGATGCTTTAAGAGATATGGATGTAAATTAAGTGTATAGATGAGTAAATAGTCATAATGTATAGAAGGAGGATGTACTAATAGATTTTAATAAGTTACACCATATGATTATGACCGATTATTATTGTCATGAAGTTCTAGAGGACTAGTGTTTCTTGATATTTTATTTTATAGTTTCCAAGTGAGAATAGTATGTGAGGTTGGATTGTTAATCATGCCTAGGACTAGACACTAAGTTGGAATAGTGAATGACTATTAAGGTGGAAATAATGATTGCTCGGTTAGTGATGCTAGTTATATGGAGGTGATCTAGTAGGCTTGAACAGTGCATGTAGGAATTTAAGGTTGCTGAGTTAAAATTTAGCATAATGTTATAGGTATGATGTAGAGGTGTGCCCAAGGTGTTATGGGGTTGCATTATTTTCTAAGGTTACTAAATGTTGTATGTGGTTAGTAGTACCATTGAATTACTAAGTGGAAGAAGGCTAGTTATATAGTACATGGTGTTCTTAATAGCTAAGTTGAGGAGTTTTGGATTGATGGTGTTGAGTCTTTTATGTATGATTTTGATTCTTACGATTTGGGGAAAATATAAGTATAAAAGTTTGATCTTGGTAGGCTATGATTATGTGTTTAGTGAGGTAGATATGTTTTCAAATGAGAGTGTAAGTCTTTGATGATGACTATTGAAGCTAGAAAGTTATGGATGGTATATAAATGGGTTGTTTAAGAATAAAGTCAGTAAGTTCAAAATATAGTTTATTCATGTGAGTTTAGCATTTATGTGTAGACCATTAGAGCAAAGAAATTTGGCTCGGTCTTGAGGATATGGGGTATACCCATAAGCTTAAAATGTCAGCTTTAATCTAAGGGGGAGATGGTATAGTGAAGAACTAAATCAAGTTTTGAGAATTAGATTGTCATATATGTCAATAAGAATTGTGATGAGAAAGTAATCCCTTCTTACTGCAGAGTATTCCTTGGATTTCAGTCATTATCACACCAAATCCATGCCTTGCATGATAGATCCATGCCAAAGTCCAATGCTTATATACTTCAAGCGTATTCAAGTTCGTTCTCAGCTTCTAGTAAGTAAGTAATAGCTTCACTCTGTGATTCAAGTCATTCCTTAGAAATCTATGAACTCCGGGCTATGTTGAATAGATTATGATAAGTATGAACTCATGTTTCAGAGTATGATCAGTTCTCAGAAACTCATGATCTTAGTGAAATTCAATATATATCACGTATGCCCTCGGTTTAGATCTCTTTAATGAATCCATACCTTTGACGTTCTATTCCTCAAGCCTTTGTTAAGTGGTCAAGTTATGTATAGTATTCTTTTGTGCTTTGGGTACTTACGTGTTAGCCCTTCAGTGACCTCTTCCTACGTTAAGGAAGTGGTGATAATAATGGATAAGCAATGGTTTAGATGAGAGGGAGTTGATGACCCTCATTAAGAAAGGTTACTTATGTTTTTATATCTAAGGCTAAAGTGTGGAGTAAGATTTGGGCCAAGTCTTTGATACCTGTCATGGATAGTTGAAAATTTATGTGTATGTTCTTAAGAATAGTGCAAGAAAGTTGTTGTTGATAGAGTTTTAGAGAATATGTGAAGTATTCCTTTGTGGGTGTTTGCCTTGACGTTCATATATGGTTATAAAGACAGGCTTGAATGTCATGTTGGGATGTAAGTGAAGTAATGCAGTATGCATTAGTGAATCCATAGTAAGAGTTCTGAGTTAGTCATTGAAGTAATAATTCATGTTATTCTTAGGGTGTGAGCTCTAAAAAGATATAAAAGATTGAATCATGTTGTTTAGACTAGTATTAGGGTGTGGTGTGTTGTACTTTGTGATTTCGAGTTAGTCTTGATCATGGTGAGAGGACTTAGTTCAGTTTAGACATTAGTAAATGGATTTATGAATGCCCATGGGAGGATTATAAGTGGAATCAATTGAGTATGGTATTTAAGGAGAATAGTATAGTTGAAGGATTATTTGAGAAGTGTTGCTAAGCTTGAAAGTAAGAGGTTGTATTGCCTAACTCCTAGTAATTCTATCTAGCTTATGACTTATATGACCATGTTCCAAGCTATAGGGTTGTATCAAGGTTATGATTCCTTAGTCAGATGTCTTATTCAGATCATGCCAAGATTCTTTGCTCCCTAAATCTTATTAGAACTTATTGCAAAGAGTTAAATAAATACTCTAATTCAGTATAAGCTATCAGTATGATTTAGTCTGTATAGCCAGCAATTTAGTTTAGCAGTCAATAGACAAGTTCCGGTGGTTTTTTATCTTTCAATTTAGTCTTACTACCCAAAGTTTCACAAGTAAAGCCATCCCATGAGGTAAAATGTTCGCATTCATGCAAATTGTGAATTCAGCTCAGTCCATGCATCAGGCAGCAGTTTCAGATTCAGATATTTAGACATGATTCAGCTCGAAAGTGTTCAGGGAATGATCTTAGTTTTCCATGTAATCCAGCTTAGAAAATGTCCCATTGCATGATCTTAGTCTAAATGTCTCATGATTTATGCCTAAATAATTATCACTTTGCAGTTTTATATGTATGATTGTATCATGAACACTTCAAGTGAATTCTAAACTCTCAGCATAAATCAGTTCCTGATAGTCAATAATGTCAAGTCAGATTTGAATTCAGCTTCATGATAGAATTTTTAAAATTTCAGCTCAGCTATATCCTTCATTAGTATATATGTCATGTCTATATTATTCCAAACTATTAATGTTTCAATAAGTTTCTACCCATCATTCGAGGACGAATGAATCCAAGGGCGAGATAATGTAACACCCCATATTTTTGTGCTAGAATTCTAACCATTGTTCTTACATGTATAACCCCTAATACAAATGATTCCATGTGAAAATAAGTTTTATTATTGTTATCCTAGTGTGTGAAGTGTCTAGTAGGTGAAGAATGTTCATAGAAATCACTTAGAGCCAAGTTGAGCTAAGAACCTTAAATTCATCCAAAGTTCGGTGTTCGATTCTTTAAGGGTTAAATTTCTATGTATAGCTTTTGATGTATGTATAATTTTTCATCTCAAGAGCCACCAAATTGTATATAATTGAATTAGCTTTCCAACAATACCAATTTCGCCTTAATCCAATACACGAGCGAAAAGTTACGCCTATTTTCGTGAGAGGCAGTAAGGGTATGTGATGGACAATGCGCCGCCCAACCAAACTTGGGCGATGGGCAATGCAAGGCAAAGCCTATCTTGGGAGATTTATTGGATGACGCCTAAGTCATTTCCAAGTGGAAAAAACTCTCCATTTTGACTTATATCAAGGGTGTTGAAGTCATTTTACACCTCTAAACTGTCCCTAATCACTCCAAATCATTAGAAGGGGTTTTTAAATGCATTATTTACAATCCCTAAGCCCCAAATTAGACAAGTTATGATCCAAATCCCTCTTTCATTCTCAAGAACAAGATTCAAGTGCTTTTCACAAGAAATCAAGGAATTCAAGCTTAAAGGTCCAATCTTTTCACAATTTCGTCATTATTAAGGGATGTGGGGTTATGAACAAGGATACTCCTTTCATCCTTGTGCCCAAAACTAGTTTTAAAGATTGAATTTACATGAATTTCAAATTAGGGCTCATACCCAATTATCATTATTTAAGGATTATGATGTTACAAGTGATTTAAATGTTGAGTTGCATGTCTATTTTCACATCTTTATGCGTGTGATATGATTTTACAGATTTCCAATTGAGTTTTAAGCATGATAATATAAGTTTGATTTCATTACTTTGATATTGTTAAAGTATTTCAAGAAGTATATTGAGCATGAAATTTTGCTATGAGTTAGCATGAGTTTGAAGCATGGATTTTAATGCCCGAAGTTTGAAGTATTGATATCTCAACAAGATTATGATTTTGAGCCTCTCTTATGAATTGTTTATCAAGATTTAAGAAAGAAATTTGATCTTTTGATCCTAATATAAGAGAAGGAATCCACATTGTTTATATAGTTTGATATTTAAAGAAAGAGAAGCATAATTGGTTTTCATTATAAATCCTTGTGCTATTTTAAGGTGGATTTCCTAAAGTTCTGAGCAAGAGAATAAGAGTAGTATTTATCACTGAGTTTGGTATAATTCCAAGGTCTTATACCCCAGAGCTATGTGCCATCGTATAATTGAGATTAAGTTCCCATAGTAGATTAAGATAGTGCTCACTTAAGATTAGGTTATACTCTTTGTCAAGAGTCTAACACCTCTCCCCAACATAAGGTTTTCCCCTTAGAGGAATATGACATTGGACATCATGACGGCTCACATGGTTTATGTCGGTTAGAAGAACCTCCAAAAGTCCCTAACTCTTAAATTAAAATGTCAGAACAGTTTTGAGAAAACTAAGTGAAAATGCTCGCAAATTTACTTAGACATTGTTTTACTTAAGAATACAGTTATCAAATTTCAGCTTCAAGTTCTAAGATTTATAAAAGTGAGGCCTTTTCATTTATCCTGCATGATTTGAAGTACAAAATAAGAGTATAATTTTATTAGAACTAAGTATGGTGGCTCACAGGAATTGCTTTACGCCTTATTACTCATGTCATATGATTTGTCAGTTTTTATTGTTCAAGCCAAGGTGAGTCACTCACATTTATCATGCAGTTTTGAAAGTTTATTTGAATTATTGCATTATTTTTTACTTATGCATTAACCCTTATATGCTCAATACATTTGAAAAGTACTGATCAACATATACGTCTATGTGCTTCATTATTTAATAATGTAGGTACAAGTTGTAGGGTGCATATCAGAATCAGACAATTGCAGCTTCCAGTTAGCAGGTGATGAATCCTTTTGATTTAAGGGCTCGAGTCAGTCTGAATTTGTGTAGTATTTTATTTTCTTTATTCATTCAGGTGTATTGAATCAGACAGTTGGGGGTTATTTCCCGACTACCTATAGTCAATACTAATAGAGGCTTCGTAGACAGTCAGTAGAGTTAATGTAGTTGATTCAAGTTTTACTTTGTATAATCAGAGATGTATCATTTTAATATAGCTTTGTATTGATCATATTTAGAAAAGATTTTTCTTCCGCATTATTTTTTCACACTTATGTATTTATTTCAGTTGCTTATGTGTTATGCCAGTAGAAAGGGTTAGCTTAGGATCACTTGTGGTCCTACGCACCGTGTGACAACTAGGGGTAGTCTCGGGTCGTTACATTACTGGTACCTTATCCCTTCTCAACCATATCAGCTTCAACAAACAGGTTCTGGAAATCATTAACTAACTCATCTTCTGCCTTCCTTATGGGCTTGATGACACCACTTTTGACATAAGACTTATTAAGTAGTGACACTGGGCGGGAGAGTTACCATGCTTCCTTCTTTAGCTTCTTGGCCTTTTTCCAATCTTCAGTGTAGGTTTGAATCCTAAACCAAAAGTACCAGTGCTTTCACATGGGCATACTGGATGAACTATACCATGCAAATACACTGCTAAACCTTTCCTGGCTCAAAACCATATTTCAATATTTCATTAACCATCATGAAAAAAGTAAGAGACAAATGTGGTCTTGGCATAACATGTCCTTCAAGGATATGATCCATAAACACTACATCACAAGATTGATAATCTAGTGTATCTTCTATATTATTTTCTTCGATAAAAGGAATGGAAGAGTTTTTATCGATGGACAAATCCCCTTCACCATGAACAATCACTTTCTGTTTGTCATGTTTAGACTTAATCATATGATTCAGTGTAGATGTAACTGCCCTAGACTTATGAACCCATGGTCTTCCTAGTAAAAACTTATAGAAGGCATCGATATTCAATACTTGAAATTCTTTGGTAAATTCAGCAGGCCCTATAATTAGCATTAGCTCTATCTCACCAATGAAATTCATTTTTGCTCCATCAAAAGTTCTGACACATATGTTATTGGGTTTGATTCTTTCGGTACTGATGTTCAACTTTTTCAACGTAGATAGAGGACAAATATTATCGCTAGAACCCCCGTAAATCATTACAAAAGTGACATAGAAATACTCACACTTCACAGTAATGTAAAGGACCTGATTATGCCCTGTACCTTCTACAGGCAATTCATCATCAGAGAAGCTAATATTGTTTACCTCAAAGATCTTTCCAATAATTTCTCCAACTAATTCTTCATAACTTATCTAGGGATATAAGCTTCATTCAATATTTTCAGTATAGCATTACGGTGTTCATCAGAATGCAACATTAAAGAGATAAGGGAGATTTGAGTCAGAGTCTTCCTCAACTGATCTATGATTGAATATTCTGGCAATTTCATCTTTTTCAAGAACTCTTTGGCTTCTTCCTTAGTGACAGGCTTTTTGAGAGAAGATTATCCATTCATCATTGTCTTAGACTTTCTCAAAACTTTTGGAATAAATCACCTTCCTGAACGAGTCAAACCCCTACTTCATTTACTTCATCCACAATTTCCTTTCTTTGATAAGTCATCATAATCTGCTTATAATTCCAAGGGACCTTTTTAGTGTCAACCAACAGGATTTGTGTCACTGGCTTATTAATAATAGGACCACAAGTACCTCTTTTGTAGTTAAAATAGGCTTGTTTGAAGCTCTTAATATCGTTAACTTTGGTTTACCTTGACTCATACTAACAGTTTTGCAAACTCCTTTTACAGTCAGCACGGGTTTTTTCTTATCTGCTTGAATTTCTCTTCTACCATCTCCTTTTGGCTTAAAGACATTAATTTCATCAAATACGCAATATGTACCAATTTCTCCTCATTAGTTGGGATCCTAAAGATTGGCTTGCAAGACACCATATACTCTTTACCATCATATATAAACTTAAACATATTCTTTTCTTCATAGACCGGCAATGGATTTCGATTGATGTTTGGAACCTCTAAGGTTTGCACCATAATTTGACTCGTGTCGATTAGATCCTAAATTTATGTCTTCAAATACTAACATCTTTATATACCGTGCCTTGGTATATCAGAATATTACGTACATCTCAGAGAATAATCAAGATCCTTGGAGGTGGTTTGAAAACTTTCCTTCAATTGGGCTTAAGATATTTAGTTCTCTCAGTCCCTGAAACAAACCAGTGTATGACTCCCCGATAAGTGTAAAATCATTCTTAACTACCTATTCTTTCTTATACTCAGGCCTAGGTCAAAAACTAAATTTGGAAAGGTTTTCATAATTTTGTGGAGCTGGAGGACGATTTTGAGGAGTTGGTGCACGCTATTATGGGTAAAAGGGGATTGAACATATGGTTATGTGCTATATACTGGGTATGGAGGTAGTGGGATAGAGTATAATGGATTTTATAGAGGGTCGTAATGGTTGGGGGGATTATATAGAGCTTGGGTATAGACTTGGGTCTGAGACTAAAGGTAATAGTGAGGTAGTCATTTTGGATATACACGTGGATATCACAATTTGCCCTGTCTTAATACCATCTTCTATCATTTCTCCCATTTTGATGACTTTAATAAACGGTTTACCCATTATCGAAAGCAAGTGTTGAAAATAGGTTTCATCTTGTGCTTGAAGGAAGACCTCTACCAATTTACACTCTTTTATCTGAGGCTTCACCCTAGCAGCCTGTTCGCGCCACCTTATTACATATTCCCTACAACTTTTCATACTCTTCTTCTTCATATTAGTTAGGGATTTCTCATCAGGAATCAACTCCACATTGTATTGAAATTGTTGCATGAATTTATTAGACAAATCATCCCAACTGTTACACTTATCGATGTCCTAATCAATTAACAATTCAGAAGCTGGACTTCAAAGACTCTCACCAAAATAAGCCATGAGTAATTCTTCTTTCCCTCCAACGCCCCTTAATTGGTTACAATAACGCCTCAAATATGCCATCGGATCATCGTGCCCATTGTATTTCTCAAACTTCTGCATCTTAAAACTAAGAGGGAGATTAACACATAGAAACATGCATAGATATTTATACGAAACACTTTTATAACCCCTAAGTCCCTACATGTTTCTCATGGCATATTCTAAACTCTTCAATTTTCATGCCATGCCTTCTTGTTCTTTTGTCATGACAGGCTTATCTGTATCAAAGAGAAATGTAGGTGTCTAATTGTAACCATACGGATTATTCATCTTAAAAGTAGGATCCGAAGCATAATGCTGATCATCGAGAATCTTAAACATTGGTTCACTAGAAGATTGAGAGAGCGCAATTATTGTATGAGAAATAAAGTAGGAAATTCAGAAGGTAGTGGAACCACGAACACAACGGTAGTAGAAAGTGCTAATTGATCGTAGGCCTCTATTGAGGGACTGTAAATGGTATATTAAAAGTGTTGGGATAGTATTATTGCAGAGTGAATCTAGGTGCATGCTATGGTGTATCAATAGAAACAGAGAGTTATGCCTAAGAGAGAGGCGGATAGTTAGAGGTATTCCCAAGATCATCGGTAAGAAATAAAGGGGGAGGCATGCCACTAGCCCATGTCAGGTGCATTTTAGCCAATTGTTGTTTGAGTCTTAATATCTCCTTGGGTTCTGAACCCCCTTCCTGGGTCTCTGATTTGGGTCAGTGAGTGATATTTATGCCTCTTTGCTAGTGATGACAAGCATTGCTTTAGATCTGGTGAAATAAGGATGACTAGCCAAAGTGCCACAAACCAACCACTTTTATTTGAAAGAACATTCTCATCAAAGACAAAACCCGTTAGGATTAGGTCACACAACAAGCATGGAAATCATATTGAATGCTATACAACTAGCTTCAATCATATTTTTACATGGACTTGAGGGTAACATGGTCATTTTGACATCAACCCGATATGTTTTTTTACCTTTACAACTTCTTACACCTCCCTTGCACATAGTTTTTCCCTACTATTGCTCTTGTTCTCTTTTTGTTTTCACCACTCTTTTTCTTCTCACTCTTCGCTTCATTTTTCTTTTCTTCTCTCACTATTTTTCTTTTTTTATCATTCTTTATGAATTTTGTGTTCTTCAAAAGAGGATAATTGAGGAGAAAAAGAAAACAAAAACAACAAAATGATTAGATCAAACCCAAAAGTAGGTTGACTAAGTATCATGTTGTACATGAATCAGGTCTTGCATTGTTCGGGAAACATGCATAAATACCATAGAAATTGATGATTTTTTATTTTGTTTGAAAAAAATAGGAATGAAGATCAAACGAGAAAGAAATACCACCGAAACATCGCTAGATTTTTTTTAGAAATATAACCAAAGTAGACTCCGAGACTAAGACAACTTGGACAATAAACACGTAAAAACTAAGCAACACTCTAGATTGGCAACACAACATATTTAACATCCATAATGAAAAATCCAATACTAAAACAAACTTGCTATCAACCTATAAAGACATAACAATGACAGAAAAAGGAAGGACTCCAACCAAGTAAAAGATAGGAAATGCCCCTTCAAGCTGTTGCATCATATGATGACCCCAGATGTGATGGATATGTCCGTACAGGCCGTGGTTGTGAAGTTCTCGCTCTCCTACTCAAATCATGTAACATATTTTGTAATGACACTTTGATACTTGGGAGGAAGCCTCTGGCGCATGTCCCAGCCTCTTAGGGAGTACCCCTAAAAAGGTTTTTCTGGTACCCCTCCACAATTATGATCAAACCTAATAATTGAACTCTCAATAACTCTACTTCAGCACCCATATCTACATCCTCATTATTGTTAACTATGCCTATTTCCTGTATCCGCCCTCTAAGTTGCACTGGTAATGGCCTACTGATACCCCGAGGCATGGATTGTAACTATATCCCATACCTTTAAGTGTACCCTGGATTATCTAACCTTCTATTAGAGCATCCACACCCAGCTGCATTGTGTTATGCCAAAACTGCTCATATTTAGTCTCACCCATAGTCTGATCCCTAAAGTACTCAACATCCTTTATAATGTTCCATTATTGATGTAACATCTTACCCTTAAGGGAGTGTATAGTCTAGTACAATTGATCCCAATCAAAATTAGAAGGAGTTGCATTGAAAATCTAACCAATATTATTTTTAGGTGGATCTACAGACAGGTCCATAGGATGTTGTCATTTGTTCTTGATTCAAGAAATTCAATCCAAGCATTGACTCCCACAAGCAATGAGAATTTATCAAAGAACATTATGTGTTCCTTGTCTTCCACTCGATTGGACAAAAAATGGCCAACCACATTTGGTTTAATCAAAGAGGGGGCGTGCAAATGCTTCATCATCCATAGTTGCAAATACCATATTGCTTCTGACGCGGACCAAACCGGGGCTTTGTCGTAATGGGCATCCCACGTCCAACTAGGACTAGGGACCGCCCCTTTAACCCAACCCAACCACTTTTCATAACCTAAGATGAGCTGAATTTCAAACATATAACAAGATAGAGTTATTGTTCACATTAAGACTCTGGGATAGGATCAAACCTGTGATCGACCCAATCGAGTCTGTCCATACCAAACCAACCATCCATGCCATACCAAAACCAAAGAGAATATCAAACATAGTATGACAATCAAACATAAAATGTATTATGATGGAACAGTGAGAAATTATGTCCGATGATGCCAGCCTCCCAGCTTATTCCAACACCAAGGCTGACGCCAATACCAATCCTGCCCATACCAATCCCTAGAAGTACCACAAATCCTCTATCCAAAAGAATACAATTATTCAGTTGGGACATACCCCCAACCATGTCTAAAACCAATATCCAGAAAGAAAGTAAAATGTCTAAGAATGTCCAACATTAAATAATGCCTTCTGAAAGGATGGAAGCTCACCATTTCAGTCCAATAAGTTTTCCCCAAATCAAGTACTATAAAGGAGGGGTCGAACGTTCAGTTCCTATATTGCATGGGTATACAGCCTCCAGTAGATGGGTTAGTAGGTAAACACTAGCATAAAACTCGAGGTAAGGATAGAGTAATGCCAGTTACCAAAACCAAGTGAAAACCATCCAATGCAAACAACCATACATATATATATAAGTGCTGGGAAAAAGGATTGGTTTTACCATGCCATTTAAAACCTTAACCTGGGTTGTGTAGCTTAGCCGTCCTTCTACCCACGGGCCATATGGGTTCAGCTCTCCATGTTGAAAGAGTCCCGTGCATGTAGCTGCACGACCAGGCAATAACCCTGGGATGACTAGTACATCCCTCCAATATAAATGTGACACTCGTACGTGGCCATCAAAGATCCTTCATATTGGCAAATATGAGTTTTGATCCCCCGGGATCACCACCTTCCATGGGTTATCTTACACTTTCCGCCATTAATGCCTAATTAAAACCAAGTCCAAATAATCCATTTATTAACCAAGGCTATTTATTAAACCAGTGGTATCATCATACCACCACACTTGCAAGAATTATGTATAGCCAAACCATTTAGATTAAGGGGACTCTCGGTGCCCTTTTTGTTTACTATATTAACATCTAGGGAGACTACCATGTTCTCTACAAGCATAATCAATTAGCCTTTATCCTTTGTAAAACATTTATAGTTTCATGCATAATCTGAAAACAAGCAAGAGTTCCATTTAAAAGAGTCAATGCTATGAACATATCTCTATAAGCATTTAATCAAACACCTTGGGGGCATAAAATAACCAAAACCAAATTCCAATACCATTAAACCATTACGATGCAATTCCATTATCCAAAACCACCATTAATGCACAAAAGCATAATAAAAACCATAAGAAATCATAACCAAGCCTTTAACATCAAAACCCCCAAATCAATAGTTGAAAACCAAAACCATGCAAAAGTAAAACCATGAAATCAATCATTAAACCATGCCTTTAATTGAAATTAAAATGAGGGAAGAGAATCGTGCCTTAAACCAAGAAGATTGATGGAAGAATTCACTAAGAAAAACCCCAAAGAAATCCCTTAGTTGAAACCATAGCTCTTTTCCCCAAAAGCTCTTAAGAGAATTGTGATATGTTTTGGAAGAGAATCTAAGTGTTTAAGAATAAAATAATAGGTTAAATAACCTCCTAACGATATTAGAAGTCGTGGTTCCTCATTAGGATAAGTAGGAAAATGTCCAGAATACCCCTACTTAAATCCCATAAAAACCCAACACAGGGTTACGACTAACCTCCTTACGAGTCATAACATAGCTTACAATTAACACCTACCCAACTGTAGCCAAGCCTCAACCATGGATCACACACTTTCCAATATACAACTCATCCAACCAGGTCAAAACCTCAGTATATGATCTGTACCTATAATTTGTATCCCTCGCAGAATGTAACACCAGGAAGATCAAACATTATCCACCTTACGAGTCACTTATACGACTTATACCCAAGCCTTATAACTAATACCCTCAAGTCGTATGACCATCCTACTAACTAACACTGGTCAGCTTATAGCTAATACCCTCAAGTCGTATGACCATCCTACTAACTAACACTGGTCAGCTTACAATAGGACTTCACACTCGTACCCTAACTTACAGCTGGGTCCGAAGAACGAGATTCCAAAATATTTTCTAAGGGTCTAGACCTGGGATGCTTCAGTCTCCCCCACTAGGAACATTTATCCCCGAAAGATGGTTAAGGTAGGGTGACCACACACAAAGTCATTTGCATTATCAAACATCCATTTAACAAAGTTTGGAAACAAAGAGGCAAAGATATTAATCTTTTCTTTGACAAACTCAGAAAATAAAGATGTGTTCAAGAACACATACCTTCTGCATTAATACTAGGAGCAGAAAACAAGAGCTGATAATTGGACTTTATGTCCTCTTCCACTTTCCACATGGCCTCCTCCACCTTGTGGTTCTGCCACAGAACCTTAACCAAAGCCATATCCTTGGTCCGCAACTGAAAAATTTGCCTATCCAATATCTCAACCAAGACTTCTTCATAAGACAGAGAATCCGAGATAGCCAACCCCTCCAAAGGAACAATCAAAGACGGATCACTAACACACTTCCTCAACGTAGAAACATGGAATACAAGATGAACCAAACTCAAGCTAGATGGAAACTCCAACTCATATGCAATATTGCCCGCTTTCTGTAAAATCTCATAAGGACCAATGTATCCAGGACTGAGCTTTCCTATTTTGCCAAATCTCACTACTACTTTCATAGGAGATACTTAAGGAAAACCTTATCCCCAACTGCAAACTCCAAGTATCTACGCCTAACATCCGCATATGAATTTGGACAACTCTAGGCAGCTTTGAGCCTATCCCGAATAACCTTTGCCTTTTCCATAGCTTGACGAATAAAATCTAGACCAAACAAATCAGCCTTGCCGAGCTCAAACCAACTAATAGGAGATCTATACCTTCTACCATACAATGCTTGAAAAGGAGCCATACCAATACTCTTATGATAGTTATTGTTGTAAGCAAACTCTACCAAAGGTAGATGATCTACCCAACTGCCACCATAATCAAACACACAGGCTTGATGCATATCTTCCAATATTTGAATAGTTTTTTTTGCCTACCCATCCAACTGCGGATGAAAAGCCGTACTCAGACTTACCTTAGTCCCCAACAATTTCTGGAAAAACCACTAGAAGTAGGATGTAAACTGCATACCGAGATAAAAAATAATCAAAATAGGCACCCCATGCAGTTTCACAATCTCTTGAAGATAAAGTTTCGCATAATTCTCCACCAAAAAACTAGTCTGCATAGGCAAGAAATGCACAGACTTTGTCATCCTATCCACGATGACCCAAATCAAATCAAATTGGTTCCGAGACCGAGGAAATTTGATAATAAAATCCATATTGATCTCCGCCTACTTTCATTCAGGCAACTTAATATCTTGATACAACCCACCAGGTTTCATGTGCTCAACCTTAATTTGTTGATACACCATACACTTAGACACAAAATCAACCACATCCTGCTTCATGCCACTTCACCAACAGATCTCCTTGAGATTATGGTACATCTTAGTAGAACCAGGATGAACAACATAGCGTGACTCGTGGGCCTCAGCTAAGATTTTTTATCGTAAACTATCTATATTAGGAACACAACCTCCCTTGGTATCGTAAAGTACCATCACCACAAATCTCAAAATCTACCACCTTTTTCCCACCAATACTACCCTTGATATTCATCAAAGCAGAATCCAACACTTGTTTTTCTTTAATCTCCACACCAAGAGATGATCTAACCACTTTTTGTACTACCATACCACAATTCTTGGAATCCAAAAGACGATCCCTAAGATTTGTCAAACGGTGAATATCCTTCACCAATTCTCACTTCCATTCTTCCACATGAGCTAAACTACCCATGCACAACCTGCTAAGAGGATCAGCAACCATGTTAGCCTTACCTAGGTGGTACTGAAGACTCATATCATAATCCTTGAGAAGCTTAAGTTATCTTCTCTTCCTAAGATTAAGCTCTTTCTATGAGAACATATACTGCAAGCTCTTGTGATCAGAGAAGATATCTGTATGGACCCCATACAAATAATGCCGCTATATCTTCAAAGAAAACACAACGGCCAACAACTCTAAATCATGATTAGGATAATTCATCTCATGCACCTTCAATTGCCTGGAAGCATAGGCTATCACCTTCCCATACTAAAATAACACACAACCAAGTCCAACCCGAGATGTATCACAATAAACCACAAATCCATCATTACCTTTCGACAAAGTCAAAACTATAACTGAAGTCAACTTATTCTTTAACTTCTTGAAACTCCCTTTCACACGCATCTGACCAAGAAAACATAACCTTCTTCTAAGTTAACTTAGTCGAAGGAGCAACTATCGATGAGAAACTCTCTATAAATCGCCTTTAATACATGGCTAAACCTAAAAAGCTTTGAATATTAGATGGAGTTGTGGGTAAAGGCCCCTTCTTCACCATAACCACCTTCTGCAGATCCACCATGATCCCTTCACTAGAAATGATATGACCCAAGAAAGTCACAGTATTCAACCAAAACTCATACTTAGAGAACTTAGCAAACAACCATTGTTCCTTTAAGGTCTGCAACACAACACGAAGGTGATTAGTATGATCCACCTCACTCTTTGAATACACCAGAATATCATTAATAAACATAATAACGAAGAGATCCAAATACTGTCAAAATATCTTGATCATCTATAACACCTTGAATCTAGTACCCAAAATGTTACACGGTACTCATGACTCCGAAGGACCATAAGCTAACCCATAACTAATATCTGTTCCTGTATACTATATGACATCATGTAAAATGTAGAAATAATAAACTGGAACATGCTATAAGGTTCAAAACAGATAAAACATACTATCTGAGAGTATGGTATATCAATACTAAAACATGAACTAAAATAAACTGTTTGAACATACTGTAGTTTGAAAGCCTTTAAAACTGAACTGTCTGAATAGGGAGTTGATGGAACATGTCCCCAACTAACTCTAACTACTGAAATAAACTAAGTAATGAAATAATAAAGTAAAGATCATGTCCTCGAAGGATGAGGACTTACTGCTAACTCTGACTACTGAGACTGTAATGTTACTGATGCTCTGAAGATCGTGGTTCTTAACCTAGGTATAAAACACCATAGCACAAATGCATTAGTATGATTGAATGTACTGGTATGCAAGTGAGGTAGGCTGAATATAAGGGTTAATATGCATGAATAATACTAGATGACTGAATAACATGAATATGAGAATACATTTATGAATACATGAACTGTATCTAAGATCAAGACATCACTGAATCTGAATACTGATAACATATGTTTCGTATAACTGTTGTACTATTATCTGAATGACCGTGTCTGACAGTCCTATTTCTAATAGAACTAGCTGAGTTTCGTACTAAATTGGGTGACTATATCTGACAGTCCTAGATTTTGTAGAACTATCTGAGTTCTATCACTGAGACTGAGACTGTTATTATGGAAAGTATTCATCTAACAGACATGCCCCAAATAAAGTAATATAGTCGTGTTGGGTTCCAAACTGTAACCCCAATTGGAAGGGTGTCATACCGCTCTACTAGTAAAGACAAGCTGTGAGTAATCTTTCATCTAACAGGTACTCTAAGCAGAATGATGGGACCCTCATCTAACAGGTTAAGCCACCTCATCAACCCTAATCTAATAATTTATATGTCTTAACCTATGCTGGCTACGTAGTTCTGGAGCACAAGGATTGATTCTAAGAATCACACCCTCTACTCATAGGTGAGTTCCCATCCTTGGGCTCACTCGGTGCTGAATCCTACTCCAATTTAATTAGACACTGAATTAATTATACTAAACTAACTGGACTGAGCTTACTAAGTTTTGTTTACTGATGGAGTATCACTGAGATATGATAACTGACTGAGATTACTGAGTTTTCCTGAGTCAGGAGACTGACTGAATTCTACTAAACATGGCTTGACTGAGAGTATCTCGAAAACATGACACTAGCTCTAGGAACACAGCTAAATTATCATGTACAAGTACCCCCAGGACTCAATAGCATGAAACTGACAAGACTTGACACTTTTTGACACATAACCATAGTCAACAATTCATAGTACAATCATCGGGGATATTGATGAAGTATTTGCATGCCATAAGCTCACACATGAATAGAAGTACATGTGAACATGTCTTAATTTCATAAGCCTAATCTTATGAGCATTACATCAATCCATCACAAAGCATAACAATAACATAGGAGTCATTTGAACTTAAGGGTGAAACATAGGTTCATTATTTTGGTTATAATTGAGTCATAAGGCATGTTTCCTATTCTCTTAGGCATTTTATCAAACATCTAGCATGCATAACTATAAGCTTAGGATTGGACATTAAATTAATTCATCATGGTTGCATAAATCAACACAATTTAGTAGATTTCAATCCACATGCTAGCATAAATTAATGAAAACACATTTAAAGATTCCAACTTGGGTATCATACACAACATCAATATGATCGTAATCAATCCACAACATAAACATCATAATTTATAATTTAAAATTGGATTCTTGGGCTTCATGGAAGAAAAGAATCAATGAATGAATGTTTGACATACCTGGGCGGATGATTTCTTATAGATTTGTGGAGGAAATCTTGAATTCTTGACTTGGAATTAAACACCTAAGTTTTCTTATTCTTGGGGATTGATCTTTGAGAGAAACCCTCATTGGATGTTGTGAATGAATAATGAGGTTATGAGCTATTGTCTGGTATAATTATGGGTTAAATGGGTGGAAAAAAACCCAAATACCCTTTTAATAACGGCTTTAAATTGCTGAGCGGGATCTGCGATGGTGTGTCACTACCTCGACGGTCCATCGTTCTGACCGTCATACTTGGGCCAGAATAGGGGCCTCACTGCCTTAGTAGAGATGGCTTGGGCGACGGTCCATCGCTAGCTCGATGGTCCGTCAACCTATCTGCCGCACCTTAGCTAGAAGATTAACTTACTGCCTTAGCTGTGTCAGTTTAGGCGATAGTCCGTCGCTAGCTCGACGGTCCGTCAACCTGCCCTTCGCACCTGGCCGGTGTTGACAGCTCTCGATAAAACATCCATAACGCTCTACTCCGATACCAATTTGGAAGAAATTGTTATCATTGGAAAGCTAATTCAATTTCCCACCTGATAAAAAGTCAAAATTAGGGAAATTCTAATTGATTTAAACATTAATCATTTAGGAAGTCATCACTAACTTTTCTGGATAATAGATTTAACTTAAAAAAAGTTTGGGGTACTATTATATCTTCCCCTTGGAAAAATTCATCCTCGAATGAGACTGACTGGGAGGGGAGAAATGGTAGACTGAAGTACATCCTGAACATGTATGACTTAAACATTACTCCATGAGTAACTTGACTGATAAACTGAATATATATCATACTGAACATGCATATCTAATGCATGAGTAACTGATTCCTGAATGTATGACTCAGTGTTCTGAGGAACTAAGTTTCTCACAATGAGAATGCATATATGATGCATGATTACTTGACTGAACTAATACATGAATAAATGACTAAATATGCAATGGTATTTAATACCAAGTTTATAATGGAATTCTGAACATGAAATAGATACCAAGCTTGTAACTGAAACCTGAATCATGAAATTGAAAATCTTAAGGAGAACTATTACCTAGAGCTAGATCTGAGTTGGCAGAGAAGAGGTGAGGGTACTTGGTTTGTATATCTGCTTCTGCTTCCCAAGTAGCTCTCTCGACGGACTGATTTTTCCAAAGAACCTTGACTAGAGGGACTTCTTTGTTCCTTAGTCTCTGAGTCTGATAGTCTAGGATTTTGACTGGAATCTTTTCATAAGAGAGGTTATTCGGAACATGTATGCTCTAAATAGGGACTACGACTGTCGGGTCACCTATGCACTTCTTGAGCAAAGAGACATAGAAGACTGGATGAACTAAGGCCAAATCTGAAGGCAACTCGACCTCATAAGCTACCTTGCTGAAACGATTAAGAATTTTAAAGGGACTAACATATCGGGGATTGAGTTTCCCTTCTTACCGAACCGCTTCATTTCCTTCATGGGAGAGATCTTTAGATAGACATAATCACCAATCTCGAACTAGAGATCCTTTATGCACACATCTACATAAGACTTCTGTCGGCTCTAAGCAGCCCAGAGTCTTTCTCTGATCAACTGGACTTTTTCTAAGGCATCAAATACTAAGTCAGGCCCTATAACTGAGGCCTCACTAACTTTGACCAAGGAATGCTACTAACCTTACCCAAAATTTGCACTTACTGAATTTGGCGAACAACTGATGATTTCTGAGAGTCTGCAATACTATTCTAAGATGTTCTGCATGATCACGCTCACAGCGGGAATAAAAAGGGATGTCATCTATGAAGACTATGACAAACATGTCCAAGTACTACTTGAACACATGGTTCATCAAGTCCATGAAAGCTTCTGGGGCATTGATAAGACCAAAGAACATAACTAAGAATTCAAAGTGACCATACCGAGTATGAAAGGATGTTTTTGGAATGTCATATTCTCTGACTCTGAGCTGATGATAGCCTGATCTGATGTCTATCTTAGAAAAATAGCTGGCACCCTAAAGTTGATCAAACAAGTCATCGATTTTGGGAAGTGGATACTTGTTATTGACCATGACTTTATTAATTTGACGGTAGTCTATATACATTCTGAGAGAACCATCTTTCTCCCGCACGAATAAGACTGGTGCACCCCATGGGGACACACTGGGTCTGATGAATCCCTTGTCTAGGAGATCCTTCAACTGTTCCTTCAATTCTCTGAGTTCTACTGGTGCCATTCTGTATGTCAGAATAGATATAGGCTGAGTATTTGGAAGGAGATCAATAAGTCTATTTCCCTTTCGAGAGGAATTCCTGGAAGATATTCGGGAAAGATATTTGAATATTCATTCACGACTGGGACTGATCCAAGATGGGGAGTTTTGGAACTAGTGCCCTTAACTCGAACAAGATGATAGACACATCCCTTAGATATCATTTTTTGTGCCCGAAGGTAGGAAATAAGCTGACCTCTAAAACACTAGAATTTTTGGGACTGACTTTGAAATCAACTGCTATATAAGGAGTAACAAAACACAAGGAAGCTCCTAGATCTAGCAAAGCGTATACATGCAAGTGAAAGATCTGTAATGTACCAATAACCACATTAGGAGAATTTTCCTGATCCTGTCGGGATAAGAGAGCATAAAGTTGATTTGGGCATTGCCCACTGGTAGTAGTGGAAGTGGCACCCTGCTGATTTGGGCAAACAAACTGAGCTAACGAACGGTTCTGCTGACCCTGATAACCTGACTGGGGACAATATCTGATTCTGTGGCCTGGCTTGCCATATCCAAAACAGACATCGCTGCCAGCTCTACACATACCCTTGTGGTTCTTACCACAAGTCTGACAAAAGGGGATTAGTTCGGGCATTGCTAACATTGCCCTGAGACTTAGAGCCTGGCACCTTATCTCTATTACCATCCTTAAACTTAGGAGCTGGAGCACTGACTGAAGAGGGAGATGGAACTGATGATTTAGGATGGAACTAAGAATGGTTTCCTCCTTCAGACTTAGGCTTAGCAAAGTTGAAACTACCTGTTCTTGCTCTCTTATTCTGCTTCTCCCCCATCTTCTTCTTTTGCTCTTCTATCTGTTGAGCATGGGTCATAAGCCTGGCTATGTTCATGTCACTATTTGACATCGCGGACCTGCACTCATTGAATACACTATCATTCACCCCAGAGACAAACTTACTCATCTTCGCCTTGCTATCTGCAACTACATGAGAACCATATCTAGATAATTGAGTAAACTTAAGAGAATACTCTTTCACCATCATATTTGCCTGCCTGGGTTTGATAAATTCTAACACCTTAGCTTCTCTCAGCTCTAGGGGAAAGAACCTCTCTAGGAATATGGTGACAAACTCCTCTCACTCTATGTATCCGGCATCAACTGGCCTTTCTGACTTCTATTGTTTAAACTAAGTACGAGCAACATCCTGCAACTGATATGCAGCTAGCTCAGCACACTCACTAGAAGTAACCCTCATGATGTCGGTAATCTTTTAAACCTAATCAAAGAATTCCTGAGGGTCCTCATCTGACTTAGACCCGAAAAAGGATGGAGGGTTCATTCGAGTGAAGTCCCGAATCCTGGCTGCAGCTGATTTAGCCACTGGGTTGGATGGAATGACAGCCGGTCATTTATTTTGAGTAGCAACTGACTGAGCAAGAGTAGTAAATACTGCTCTAAACTCTACATGAGAGACATGTTCGCCCAAAGGATCTTCGGGCTGAGGGGTTGACTGATTCCCAGTTCTCTTCTTGGGAGGCATGTTCTGTAAATAGAAGAGAAAGGTATTAGACTGAGGGATTAACTTAAGATTATGCTCACTAACACGACATGAATACTAAAAAATGGGAAACTATTCCTAAAACATCTCATAGTCTCTTGTATATAAATGTGGCACGCAACACACCCATACACAAAACTCTACTAGATGCTGCCTTCAGACCTCCTAGGACACTATTGAACCTTAGGCTCTGATACAAAGTTTGTAACACCCTGAATCTAGCACTTGGAATACTACACAGTGCTCATGACCCCAAAGGCCCACAAGCTAACCTATGACTGATATTTGTACCTGTATACTATATGACATCATGTAAAATACAGAAATAATAAACTGGAACATGCCATAATTTTCAAAATGAATAAAGCATACTATCTGAGAGTACGGTATATCAATACTAAAACATAAACTAAAATAAACTGTCTGAACATACTGTAGTCTGAAAGTCGCTAAAACTGAATTGTCTGAATAGGGAGTTGATGGGACATGTCCCCAACTAACTCTAACTACTGAAATAAACTAAGTAATGACATAATAAAGTAAAGATTATGTCCTAGAAGGATAAGGATTCACTGCTAACTCTGACTGCTGAGATTGGAATGCTACTGATGCTCTGGAGCTCGTGCTTCTGAACCTATGGTATAAAACACCATAGCGCAAATGCGTCAACACGATTGAATGTACTGGTACGCAAGTGAGGTAGGCTGAATGCAAGGGTTTATATGCATGAACAATACTAGCTGACCGAATAACATGAAGGTCAGAATACATACATGAATACGTGAATTGTATCTGAGATCAAGACATCACTAAATCTGAATACTGATAACATAAGTTTCGTATAACTATTGTACTATTATCTGAATGACGGTGTCTGACAGTCCTGTTTCTAATGGAACTAGCTGAGTTCCATACTGAACTGGATGACTGTATCTGACAGTCTTGAATTTTGTAGAACTATCTGAGTTCCATTACTGAGACTGAGACTGAGACTGTAATTGTGGGAAGTAGCCATCTAACCGACATGCCCCAAATAAAGCAATAAAGTTGTATTAGGTTCCAATCTAGAACCCCAATTGGAAGGGTGTCAATACCACACCACTGGTAAACACAAGTTGTGAGTGATCTCTCATCTAACAGGTACTCTAAGGAGAATGGTGGGACCCTCATCTAACATGTTAAGCCAGCTCATCAACCCTCATCTAACAGGTTAGATGTCTCAACCTACGCTGGCTACGTAGTTCTGGAGCACAAGGATTGCTTCAAAAAATCACACCCTCTACTCGTAGGTGAGTTCCCATCCTTGGGCTCACTCGATGCTGAATCCTACTCCCATTTGATTAGACACTAAATTAATTATACTGAACTGACTGGACTGAGATCTAATAACTGACTGAGATTACTGAGATTACTGAGTTTTCAAGAGTCAGGAGACTGACTGAATTCTCCTGAACATGGCTTGACTGAGAGTATCTTAAAAACATGACACTGGCTCTAGGCACACAGCTAAATTATCGGGTACAAGTACCCCCAGGATTCAATAGCATGAAACTGAAAAGACTTGACACTCCTTGACTTATAACCATAGCCAACAGTTCATAGTACAATCATCGGGGATATTCATAAAGTATTTGCATTCCATAAGCTCACACATGAATAGAAGTGCATGTGAACATGTCATAATTTCATAAGCCTAATCTCATAAGCATTACATCAATCTATCACAAAGCATAACAATAACATGGGAGTCAATTGAACTTAAGGGTGAAACATAGGTTCATCATTTCGGTCACAATTGAGTCATAAGGCATGTTTCCTATTCTCTTAGGCATTTTATCAAACACCTTGCATGCATAACTAAAAGCTTAGGCTTGGACATTAAATTAATTCATCATGGTTGCATAAATTAGCACAATTTAGTAGATTTCAATCCACATGCTAGCATAAATTAATGAAAACACATTTAACGATTCCAACTTGGGTATCATACACAACATCAACATGATCATAATCAATCCACAACATAAACATCACAATTTATAATTTAAAATTGAATTCTTGGGCTTCATGGACGAAAGGAATCCATGAATGAATGCTTGACATACATGGATGGATGATTTCTTCAAGATTTGTGGAGGAAAGCTTGAATTCTTGACTTGAAATTAAGCACCTAGGGTTTCTTGTTCTTGGGGATTGATCTTTGAGAGAAACCCTAAATGGATGTTGTGAATGAAAAATGAAGTTATAAGCTATTGTCTGGTATAATTATTGGTTAAAATGGGTGGAAAAAGACCCAAATACCCCTTTAAAAACAGCTTTAAATTTCTTAATGGGATCTGCGATGGCTCGTGCGACGGTCCATCGTTCTGACCGTTGCACTTGGGCCAGAATAGGGACTCACTGCCTTAGTAGCAACGGCTTCATCGCTAGCTCGAGGGTTCGTCAACCTATCCATCGCACCTTGGCCAGAAGATTGACTTATTGTCTTAGCTGTGACGGTTTAGGCGACGGTCCGCCGCTAGCTCGATGGTCCGTCAACCTGCCAGTCGCACCTGGGCGATTTTGATAGCTCTCAGTAAAACGTCCATAACTTTCTACTCTGATATCGGATTTGGATGAAATTGGCATCATTGGAAAGCTAATTCAATTTCCCACATGGTAAAAAGTCAAAATTGGGGAAATTCTAACTGATTTAAACATTAATCGTTTAGGAAGTCATCACTAACACTTCTGGAGACTAGAATTGACTTAAAGAAAGTTCAGGGTATTACATCATCAGATCCATAGACGTTGTGAAGGCATTTGTCAATCTAAATGACATCACCAAAAACTCATAATACCCATTTCGAGTGTGAAAAGTTATCTTAGCGATATCCATATCCCTAATCTTCCACTGAAGGTACCCCGATCAAAGATCTATCTTAGAGAAGAACTTTGCACCTTGCAACTGGTAAAACAGATCATTTATTCCAGGGAGAGAATATTTTTTCTTGACTGTTACCTTATTCAGCTGCCTCTATTCGGTGCACTTATGAAGAGAACTATCCTTCTTGCGCACGAACAACACTGGTGCACCCTATGGGGAAACACTAGAACGAATAAACCCTTTGTCTAAAAGATCTTTAATTTGCTCCTTGAGTTCCCTTAACTTGGCCGAATCCATTCTATACGGAGGAATAGAAATTGGACGAGTGTCCGGAAGCAAATCGATACTAAACTCTATTTCCCTATCCAGAGGAACACCTGGAAGATCATCCGAAAAGACCTCTAGAAACTCATTAAACACAAGGATCGAAGACAAAGAAGGACCTTCCAAATTAGAATTTTTAACCTGGACCAAGTGATAAAGACAACCATTAGAGATTAACCTCTGAGCTCTAAGATAAGAAATAAACTTCCCCTTAGGCGCTAAGGAACAACCTTCCCATTCTATTTTCGGCTTTCTAGGGAACCTAAAGATGACCCTATAGGTTCGACAATTCAAAATTTGCATAACAAGAATACAACCAATCTATGCCTAAGATTACATCGAAATCTACCATACCCAACTCAAACAGATCCACCAAAGTCTACCTACCACTCACAGATGCCACACACACCCTATAGACCCGTTCAGTAAAAAACGAATCTCCTATTGGGTTATAAATATAAAATGGATCCGAAATAATCTCTGGATCAAAATTAAAAGGCACAACTACATAAGGAATCACATAGGAAAGGGTAGAAACTAGATCAAGCGAACAATACACGTCATGAGAGAAAAGCTGAAACATACCAGTAACAACATCAGGCGATGTCACAGATTCCTGAATGGACGCCAAAGCATACAACCTGTACCAACTAACACTGGAACTAGGAGCAGTAAAAGAAGCAGATGCTACTCCACCGGTTGTAGGTACATAAAATGAAGCCACCAGAATCTTATTCGCCCCCATAGCAACCTTCTTAGATGGACAATCCTTGAGTCGATGGCCTACTTGTCCATATTTGAAGCAATTATCCCTACCTTTCTCATAGAATCCCTAATGAGGACAATCGTAAAACTGACAAGAAGGACTTAAAGAAACAGACTGACCTCTGCTTACCTAAGACTGGCTCCCTGCACCCAAGAATTATCACCACCATGATGACACTTATCGTCCGATTGTTGGGGGTAAAGAGCACTAGCAGTAGAGAAGGAACCAGAACTCCTCCACTTTTTTTTCCACTTATCACCATCTCTACAACCTTGATATTGTGCATCTCCATAATCAGAAGATCTACCCTGCTTACCCTGCCTGTCTCCATATTCTGACTGTCTTCTTTTCTCATCCTCAACCTGCTGTATATGAACAGTCAGCCTCGACATGTCCATATCCCTCATAAGCAAAGCAGTCTTGCTCTGCAGAATCAGATTTCTGTTCAACCCAGAAGCGAACTTCCTCATTCTCGACCTTATATCAGCCACCAAGTCAGAAGCATACCTCGACAACTGATGGAACTTCAAAGCATACTCCTTCATAGAGATTCTCCCTTACCTGAGGTTCACAAACTCCTCCATCTTATCTTCTCTCAACTTATGAGGAAAGAACCGATTCATGAAGGCATCAGAAAAGGCCTCCTACAAACCATTCTCTTCTACATCACCCTTATCTCTGTCCCACTCCTCATACCACAGATAAGAGACCTCTTTGAGCTGATAAGCTACAAAGTTTACTCCTTCCATATTAGTAGCCCTCATCACCTAAAAGATCTTCTCCATCTCATTAAGAAAGTCTTATGGGCCTTCCTCTACCTTCACTCCTATAAAAATTAGAGGGTCCATCTTCATAAACTATCCAAGCCTAGTGGCCTCAGCAGATACAATGCTAGTTGTACCCCACTTAGCCTAAGCAGCAACTAGTTAGGAAATAGCATGCATAGATTGATGAAACTCTGCATCCATCATATTGCCCTGAGGGTCCTGAGGAGTAGGAGGAGGAATAGGAGGAACTCCAGTACAATCAGGAATAGGACTATAAGATTGAAGATGTACTCCAGACATAGGAGGTACCCCTTCAGCATTATCCCTAGATGGAACTGAAGAATTCCTTGTGTTCCAGATCTAGGAGGCATGATCTAAAAGATGAACAAACAAGGATTAGAGGAGATTCCAGGACTCAGAAGTCAATCTTAAAGAAAGAATACCAAGAAAGTAAAACATTCCTAAATGTCTTCCAGTCTCTCCCTTATGAGTGTGGTGCGCTACACACCCCTAAAAGTGACTCTACTCGACACGACTTTATGGACTCCCAATTGACCATGAACCTAGGCTCTAATACTAACATGACGCATCCCGAACTGGGGCCTTATCGTAATGGGCATCCCAAGTCCAACTAGGACCGGGGACTGCCCCCTTAACCCAACCCAACCCAACCACCTTTCACAGACTAAGTTGAGCTAAATTTTGAACATATAACAAGATAGAATTATTGTTCACCTTAAGATTCTGGGATAAGATCACAACCGTGGCCGACCCAACTAAGTTTGTCCATACCAAAACAACCATCCATACCATACCAAAACCAAAGAATATAGCAAACATAGTATAACAATTAAACCCAAAATGTAATATGATGGAATAGTGAGAAATTATGTTCGATAATGCCAGCCTCCCAACTTATTCCAATGCCAAGGCTAATACCAATACTGATCCTACCCATACCATCTCCCAAAAGTACCATGAAGTCTCTATCCAAAAGAATACAAATATTTAGTTGGAATATGCTCGCAACCATGGCAAAAACCAATATCCAGAAAGAAAATAAAATATCTAAGAATGTCCAACATGAAATGATGCCTTTCAAAAGGATGGAAGCTTGCCACTTCAATCCAATAAGTTGCCCCTGAATCAAGTACTATGAAGGAGGAGTCAAACGTCTGATTCCTGCATAGTATGGGTATACAGCAGCCAGTAGACGATTTAGTGGGTGAACACTAGCATGAAACTTGGGGTAGGGATAAAGTAATGCCAGTTACCAAAACCAAGTGAAAACCATAAAATGCAAACAACCATACATATATATAAGTTTTGAGAATTATAATATGTTTTGGAAGAGAATCAAAGTGTTTAAGAATAAAATAATAGGGTAAATAACCTCTTAACGGTATTAGAAGTTGTGGGTCCTTATTAGGGTAAGTAGGTAAATGTCCATAATACCCCCACTTAAATCCCATAAAACCCCAACACAAGGTCATGACTAACCTTCTTATGAGTCATAACCTAGCTTACGGTTGACACCCACCCAATCATAACCAAGCCTCAACCATGGATCACACACTATCTAGTATACGACTTATCCAATCAAGTCGTAACCTCAGCATATGATCCGTACCCATGATCCGTATCCTTGGTAGAATGTAACACCAAAAGATCAAACATTGTCCACTTTATGAGTTACCTATACAACTCATACTCAAGCCTTATGACTCATGCCCTTAAGTCGTATCCATTTCAGTGTCCAAGACCATTGTATCAACTAACACTGGTCAACTTATTACAGGACTTCACCGTTCGTACCCCAGTTTACGACTTGTACCATGAGATATAATGGGTCCGTAGAATAAGATTCCCAAAAATTTTCTAAGGGTCCAAACGTGGGGTGCTTCAGCTTCCCTCAAAAAATTGCATTCACTCTTTTACTTCGGTCAAAGCTTTATATATTTACACTGAAATCATAGGTACGATAATGACCTTGTGCTCTTTCTCCTTATTAATTAAGCCATCACTACAAATTGCAAACGAGTATTAACATGCCTTTCTTCTAGTGAGACTACTAAAGTGCCTAACAAAGCAAGGGTGAAAACTTTAAGACGACACTTCTCCTAATTCTTCTTAGTTGTATTAAATTTATACCAAAAGAAATCAAACCCGTCTGGGGACCCAAACTGAGCATATAGGTAATTAAAGGAGACCTAAAATTGGTTAAGGCATCTTAGGTGGTTATTAACCTTCAATCCATAGTCATGGAGAAACCTGGTGGGAGAATAGACTCAGGCTTGAATCATCTCTTTATTAATGTAAAATTGAATTAAACCAGATATTTCTGTAAGAGTAGGCATCATTTCACAACTCCCAAACCTAAACACCAAGCAATTTGGATCCCAAAAAGTCAATATAGCCTCAATTAGATCTGGGTGGGGTGTGATATGTAGGAGGGAAGTAAGAGTGCCTAACTTCTTCTTTAACTCATATTGTTTAGAGTAGATGAACATGCCCCACCATTTGATTAACTTTTTGGGCACCTTAGAAACCATTAGGACTTTATACCTTGGGAACGAATCCATCCTATTAAAAAACACAAGACTTACAACTCAAAATTTGATAAAAGGGGAAGAAGTCCCAACCCTCAGGATTTTAACATGTAGAGATGTCATATGACACAAGGGACAGACCGATTTATAACTCAAATTCACTGAATGGTATTGCTAGGTGAACTCAGCCTATTTGGCTATGATCAACTAACAACACTTGACTTAAACGAAAAATGGCCCTAGGCTAGGACTATGGCAATAACCCAAATTAAAAAGATTACCGAACCCATCGAGGGTTGCCTATGTGATCCGCCCCAAAGGGTAGGAAACAGGTATACATATTTCGTCCAAATTGAATAATTAAACATTAAGTAACAAACTGAACTCTGAATTAAGACATGACCAAAAAAATGATGAAACACACAGAAAAAATTCTTTGAGTTTTCGACTTGAAACTTCATATAAAAATGAAATCAAAACTACCAAAGAAAAATCTTTTGTATTTTTAGATGAAATTGTTCAAAATAAGGCACCACCACAAATAAAATATTTTTTGAAATTTTTGACACAGAAAAACATGACAATACTAAAATAAAAATCTTTGTGGCATTTTCATTATATGAAATGTACAAAGCTTCTACCATCTTTTTTTGAATTTTCTTTTATAAAATATATAAAGCTCCAATTTAAAAAAATCTTTTTAAAATTTTTGAGTTATGAATGCATACTAAAGGAAACAACGGAAAAATTTTTGTGATCTGTTGTATTTTTTTAGAAAAAGGCGTGCAAAAGCTAAGAAAATCTTTTTGAATTTCTTATTGTGGAAAACAAAAGCCATAAAGAACTCTTAAAAACTACGAAACCTTTTTTTCTTTATTTTTTTGTTGACCTTTCCTTGCCTAGAGCACATACTTCCTTAAATCAGTTAATCAAAATAACCTTGTTACCCTCAAAGATGCAACAATTAGCACATAGGGATGCTTAAGGGTGAGTCTCCTACAAAGGACCAGGTGGGTCCCATAAGGTCTCAGCATGATGCAAATAAAAATTACTTGAAAGGTTGACCTAGGATGGGGTTCAACTAACAAGGCTGTTCGGGGGAGCGTATGGTCAATAGTGTTGCGATAGATTTTTACTCACTCCATACCAGCCGATGACTCTTCCTTCTAAAATAAGGGTGACACAAACAAGGGTCATGGACTTGGGGTAATGCATATGATGACAAATATAAAGCGGTAACAGATAAGAAAAGTTGTAAACACATAGCACATAAATATCCAAAAATGATAGCACGATAACCAAACAAGGGTCTATACACCTATAGTGTCAAACTAAGCCGATACAACTCAATAATGAAGCTCGAATTCTAGAATATCCCCAGCGAAGTTGTTAGAGTTGTCATACCCCTTTTTCCACCCAAAAAAAAGATTAATTTTAAAGTTCGAAAAGGGTTTTTATTTATTAAAGTGACTAAAAATAAAAAATATGTTTCAAAAAAGATTTTTAAAACTAAAATTTAGAGTTACCACTAGGCATAAATTTGGTGTGCCAAGTCACCTTTGGAAATCCTTTTTTTAAAATGATTTTTGACTCTTTAAAATTAGTCCACGAATAGAGATTCTAATTAAGGAATTCTGTTGACCGAGGGAAAGGTGTTAGGCATTCCTCAGTCCCATGGTTCGACCACGGTCGCTTTGTAGAGTATATCAGCTAGTATGATACTATGAAATGTATAAATCAACAAAACACACAACAACAAAACAAACAACAAAACAGTCAAAACTTCAAAAATAGTGTCTAGTCCAATTAATACAAACCAAATTAAAAATATTGAAATGAAACCCCAAACTATTCTAACTACCTTAAACTATGTTTTATCCGATGCCTCAGCCTTGATCACGATCGGTCTTTCGAATATAGAGTATCACGGGGTATTCCCCGAGCATCCCCTATTGAATAAATACACTTGATAGAAAAATATGATATAAATGACAATCATTCAATTAAGCACTCACATATTTAATAATACAGAACCCTACGGTTTGCCTACCTAAAACCTAAGATTTTTCTTATCAATTCTTGATCTAAAAAAGATACTATCGCGATCAATGAAATCGACATTTATTCTGAATTAATAAACCATCAATGAATCAAACAAATTCATATTCATTTTTTATCAAAGTCAATCTCTCTCTGAATTTCATTATCAATCAATGATTAATTAATTCTTCGGCTATCAATTCAATTTATCCTCTTTTAAATTTTTAAAAATATGATCCCAACATCAACCACATACATATAACAAAGATCCAAGCATGCTAAACACACAAGTCATTCACACCAAATTAAGCGAAAATAAAGAGGAAGAGTTCAAGAATTCAACCTTATGGGTACTTTCGATTGACTTAAGAAGAGAATAAAAAGTCACACCGAGAACCTCCACGAATACCAAAATATCAATTATGAACCAACTCAATCGCAAAAATCTCAAAAATCTGATTCAAATAGAAATCCATAAAAATAAATGAGTAACAAGAAACAATGATACCCAAATCTAAATAAAATCTAAACACGAACACGATTCTGGGGTTTGGTGGGTTTCCAATGGGTTTTCGGTGAGAGGTGGGTCAGTTTGGGATTTTTCTATTGGTTTTAGGATTGTCTTGATTGAATTTTGGTGATGGTAGCCAAATTCTATGATGGAGTTGTAATTCCAGTGAAAATTTTGCAAGAAAACCTATTTTGCCCTCGTTTCCCTTCACCCCTCTTTCGTCTCTTTTTATCTCTCGCACTTCTCTCTACTGGTTTTCCTCCTCACTCTCGATCTCTTCTCAACCTCTCTTTTCTATGTGAATTTGATGATGTGTATATGTGAATCAAAATCTGTATGAGTGTGTCCTCTTCTGTGCATATGAATGAGGTGTATTTATGCATCTATATGTATATGAAATAGAGGAGTGTGATGTGAATAATTTATGAGTTTGTGTGAATTATAAGAATTTGTGTGTGAGGTATGCATATAGATCTTTTTGGAAATAAACATAGAATATCTGTTAGTGGTGTAAAAAAATAACTAAAGGGGTGGGGGACATATGGGGTAGGGTGATGGGTGATGGGTGAGTTTTCCACCTTTAATTGGGTAAGGTGGCTAAATTTGTTATTTTTTCTTTTAGTGGGGAAGTATCGAATGGAATGGGGTGCATGGTATGGGTATAGAGGAATGGGATAAATTGACATCTAAAAAGGTCAAATTTATGTGTCTACAAGCTAGTTAATATCAACTAAACTAAGCTAATTGATATCATAAAATTTAACGTACTTGGTAATAATCATAGTACCACCTAACAATTGCTAAGACAAATCATACAATGATAATCAAACAACAACCTGATCGAGCTCCTATAAACTCAATAGGTACATATAACAACTAAAAGACCAATCTAAGCCCCCATATGATTGGTCGATTACACTACAACATAACTACCCCTATTACCCCTAACTAGATCCCATGGGCACCTGTACTGATTAGCATGTAGGCCCTGTATTTGTCTAATCTGAAGGCTCTATTTTTGTCTAGCATATAGACTCTATATAGTTGCTCAGCCAGAAGGCTCTGAATTTGTCTAGCTGGTAGGCTTTGTATAACTGCTTAGCCCAAAGCTTCTGAATAACTAATTAGTCCAAAAACTCTAAATAACCGGCTATCTCAAAGGCTCTAAATAGCTCAAGCATACATAACTCATTTTTTCTGTAGCTGAGAACACAAGACTGATGTATCTATGTTTGAAATAACCATAACAATCTCAACAGAAATAACAAATAAACAAGTAGCCCAGAAGTAGGAAGACAAGCTTAACGATCTATACGAGTAATTCTAGGTCGAAGCTGACATGTGGTCACTATCTGTAGAATAAGAGTCTCAACGAGAGATAAATATACTTACCCAAAAAGCCAACACAACAGTTATGGCTATGAGTAGGTCGACAGTAACATACTTGTTCTATCGTACTCAGACTCTAAGGAAACATGCTACAAGAAAGGATAACCTTAACATAACTTTTTCCAACAAACCCACAATTTATAACTTCTACCCATACCCTAATAACACTATAATATGCAATATTAATGAACCATCAAGAGTATAAAATACTATGAAAATAAGACAAAAGATATAAATTTTCACCATAAAGTACTATCCAAGACCTACTAATGCTAGAATCAATGAAAGGAGAGTCTTAACTTGTACGTAAGCTTGGTATAATACTAAAAACCTCACCACATAGCCAAAAAACCCACTGCCATAACACCTACGAAGCTATATTATGAAATTAACGAGGCAAACTATACCAAAATTAAGCCTGTCATGTGGGTCGATCAAACCAGTCCGACCCAATATGGATCGGCCTGGTGGGCTATATGGTTCCTGGGCCACCGATCCCTGGCTGGTCCATCTGGGGTGGTCAACCCGGTGGATCGATCCAGTTACGAAACTAAACCAGGCCCACCTATTACCCGGACCAGACTGGACCAGTTTGATAAAAAATTTATTTATTTTTATAGGTTGTCAGTTGGGGAGGGGCCCAGGTCCAATTGGACCATTGGCATCCCAACAGTTATAATGCAGTGGCTGACTCAACGGCTAATTGGCCATTTATTTAAAAAAATCAAATAAATTTCTATAAATACCTCAATTTCAAAATCATTTTTCACACAATCTCATTCTCTCTCAAATGTTCAAATTATCTCCTTAAGTACTCAATTTTATTTTTAAATTTTACAATTACAAATATTAAGTGAAAGTTTTTTAAAGTCGCAATTTTTGAATACTGCAAAAATTTGGTATTGTCGTTCCATCTCTTTCTTTTAATTTTTAATTAGTGTATTATTTGTTGGATATTTATTTTTATTTTTTTGTGTATTTTGAATATTTATTAGTTTTATTTGCAATATGGATAAATTAAGAAAAGTCGGTAAAAGTGTTAAAAAAAATTATCCCGAAAGTGGTAGTGGTAGTAAAAAATAAATTGATAGTGGTTCCGATAGAGGTAGTTCAAGTACTAGATATACCCGTATGTCATCGATACCAATTAGTCAACCTTTTGAGAATGAAATAGGTGTAGGTTCTCACGATATGAATTATTGAGAAGCTTAAAAAAATAGTTGTATAAAAGAAGAGAATGAAGTAGACGCGGTTAATTTAAATATAGATGATGAAAATATTGGTGAGACACCCAAAGTCGGTAATGTTAATATTAGATCTGAATCAGTTATCTTCCTCCCCGTCCTTCCCTTGCCCCTGTAAGATCTCGTAGAAAAACTAGTATGGCATGAGAATTTTTTTACAGAAATAGAAGGAGTAACTAAGGTCTAATGCAAAATTTGTGAATTGGGATATGAGCATAAAACCGGAGGTAATAAAGGGGGTATGGGTTCGTTGATGAGACATTTACGAGAAAAACACTCAGTAAAGCTAATTGCGGCACAAGCTGGTGAGGCTGTTAGTGGGACAACTCAAAGTAGATTGAACCGAACAACTGGTCAATTAGTTAAGAATTATAATAAAATGAAGGATCAGGAAGAAATAGCCAAAATGATAGTTGTGGGTTGTCTGTCTTTCTCTTTTGCTTCTTCGGATGTTTTTATTCATTACATTCAGATAATTTATAATCCCATGTTTACAGGTATTCCTAGAAGTACTTGTTGGTCCAATATTATTAGACACCATGTACAATAAGTTTATTAATTTATTTGCATAATTAAAAAATATTTCATATAGAGTTTCTCTAACTTCTGATCTTGGTCGTGTTGGTAATAAAAAATATTATTTAACAATTAATAGTCATTGTATAGATAGTAATTTTATTATTTAAAAATGTATTCTAGAATTTTTGTATGATGAAGATCGTAGACACACTGAAAAATTTATTTCTGCATCTATTTCTAAAGTTGTAAAATATTATGGTATTGAAAGAAAAGTTTTATGTATATCCTTTGATAATGCATCTAATAACAAGACTGTTGTTAACTTTTTAAAAGTTGAACTTTCTCCGTTGTTACCCAAAGTATTTCATGTTAAGTGTGCTTTTCATATATATAATTTAATCATAAGAGATGAACTTGGAACTTTTTTAGCTTTATATTGAAAAGATAAGGCTTGTTGTTGGCTTTATTCAAAGAAATCATCGAATAATTAGAATGAAAGAATTTAAAACTAAATATGAACAAAATGGACTTAGACCGATGTTAATGCCTGAAGAGTGTGATACTAGACGGAATGCTACTTATAATTATTCATGAACTTGTCTTACTTGTAAAGTTCCTATTACAATGACTTTTAATTAATATTCTGGTTCTTTTCCTAAGTGTATGCTACATGATTCTGATTGGGCTGCAATTGCTGATCTTGTTAAATTTTTTTAAAAAAAATTATATAGCTACGGTTGAATTTTTTGGTGCCTATTATCCTACTATTTGTAATATTTTAGCTTATATAGTCGACATTTTTTGTTTTCTTAAAGAATATAAGAATAAAGAAGGCTACAAAGAAGGTATTACTTCTATGATTACTAAAGTTAAAAAAAAAAAATACTATCTGCTTCCTCAGTTTACTTGATTGGTGCTATAATAAATCCATGTATGAAATATAATACTATGTCTAAATTTAGTTGTATTATTTATAATGCTTTAGAGATAAAACCTAAAGAAGAACCTTCTTTGTTTACAGCTATGAGTGATGCAAACAATTACATGGAAGCATTATATAACCATTATGTCGATTTACTTGATGAAGACAAACCGGCAAATATCACTCCAACTATCGCTCCTCAAGCTCCCGAGGAGCCACTATCTTCTAAAAGGCAGGCACATAGTAGTTATCCTGATTACCTTTTTATTTAAATATTTAGGACAGGGTGCAGATTTCATCACACAGAACACATTCTTGGGAAGAACTTAAGTATTATCTTTGACAGATGATAGAGGATAGTAGAGCAAGGATCAACACGCTGGATTGGTGGAAGAATAATGAAAGACAATATCATGTGCTTTCAAGATTAGCTAGAGATATATTGAATGTTCCAATGTCAACCATTGCATCGGAGAGTGCTTTTAGTCAGGGACGACAACAACTTGGAGACAACCGACACTCATTGAGAGGCAATGCTATAAATTTTCTAGTATACCTTAGAGATTGAACTAGAGTAGAACGAAGAAATCAAGAAATGGAGGTGGAGCCAACAGACAAACAGAATCTTGAAGAAATTATGACTTCAAGGGAGAACTCAACACAATTAAGTACAATACATTGTTTGGCCCCATTGATTTTGATCATCCTATGGCAGTTCCCGTTAATGTTAACATGCATGAGTTATAAAAAATGATGTAAACTTTGTAGACTTGACTTTGTCAATCGTGTAACTTATAAGTTTTGGATCATTTTGCAATCAATAAAATACAAGTTTCATTTGTTCCTTACATTTTTTTTTATTTAAATTGAATGTCTAATTTAAATTAAATACTTTTAATATATTTCTATCAAACTTTACACAAAGTCATAAACATAACAAACATATATACGTATAATGAAAAAATAAAAATAATATTTGCAAATATTACTTAGACAACTAGTATTGACATATAAAAATACTATATAAGTTTATCTTTTAAGTAGTGTATATAAATTTTTGAATATATGTTCAAGACTTTAACTATTATTATATTAAGTAGTATATATTGTATGTATATATGTCTGTATATTTTCTAAAGTAGTATATATATATATAGTGTATGTATAATGTATCAAGTAGTATTTTAAGTAGTATATTATATATATATATATATATATATATATATATATATATATTTTCTATAGACTAAAGTAGTATATATTTAATGTATATATGTGTATATGTTTTCTAAAGTAGTATTTATGTAATGTATAATGTTTCTACTTTCAAGTGGTATTTTAATTAGTATATATTGAACATATAATGTTTTTAAAAGTATTTTCAACTAATTGTATATACATTTGTATGTATTTTTCTAATGTACTATAATATATAACGTACTTGTATTTATATCATTTCACGTAGTATCTAAAGTTCTAAACTCATATATGTTGAATGTACTTATGTACTTATGTGTGTTTGTTACAGATTATTGTCTACTCTGAACTCAAGATGCAAACTGATAGATGATACGTCCAATCAGACCTTATTGGTCGAAACAAACTTTGCTAGATCCAAGGTCACCACTAGGAGACTTATCAAATGGGATGAAATTAATTTTCCCAAAATATGGATCTTAAATTTGGTTATTTCTTCGAATCAAGTCATGGATGATGTGACAAACTCTAAGTTATCTCATGTAACTCAAAATCCAGATGGACGGATTTGTCTTTAATTTGACAACAAATCCACAGTTTATAACCGGCATTCCTTTTCTATGCCCAAATTATTTCCTGCTATGCATCATATATCTCCTTTTAAATCAATTGATGGTCCAGATGGGAATCGTGTTGTATCTTTTCATACTATTGATTCTGCATCTATATCTACTTCTACACGCTTTGTAGAAAATATTAAAATCAATCCTAAAATAAATATTGTTTGAGATAGTGATAGTATCTCTGATAGGAATAACCCAACTCATTCTGAAATGGAGTTTGATGTTAACAGTGTTTAATATGATTCCACACCAAATTGATTTTAGTCATGATTCCCAGGCAAGGAGTTATATTAAAAAGGAATTTTTTTGGTAAAAAATGGAATCGATTTAGAATTTGGTTCTTTGAGACTTATAGTCCAGATGAACTAAATAATATTTCTCAAGAATTTAATGAGATGCGTGCATTGCATAATCAGATCGTGTGCTTTGTGTTGTGGTTCATAACCATATACTTACAATTATTTGTTAAGGTGTTGGAAAGATCTTATCAAGATGCGAGTGGTAATATTCTTCAAACTATTTACCCTTCCCAATCACCTTTGGTATTGCCTAATAATACTGGTATTACTTTTTCTGCATTTCAAAAATTCATTGATAATAAAATTAGTAGAGTAAATGTTGTAGAAATAAATAATCTGATTGCTCAGAACAATTATTTGAGTCTTTATGTGAAAGTTTTAGGAGAACATATTTCTTCTCTTGATAAAAACTTGATGAATTGATTGAGATGGTGAAAAAGTTTAGTGTTAGTCCAAAGTCATCTGATATTGCTTCTACTTCAGAAAGTAAGAAGGAAGACTTGACAACTAGGCCTTGTATTCAGAGACCTCTAGATATTGAGGGATTTGAAAAATTGTCTCACATTAAAGAATTGGAAAAATTGCTTGATAAGAAGTTTTTCAATTTAAATATTAAACCCATTGATTTATCTAATGCCTTTGCTGATAGCATAGAATCTACTCCAGATATGGGAAATGAAATATACTCTGAACTTAATAAGCTCAGAGGTATGGTTAGGAAACAATTGAGGAAAAAATATGTTGATATACCCAGCAAGACTTCTAACTATTATCCGCATCCAACTCCTCAAGATATTCTGATAGAGGAAAGAGATTAGAATTAGACAAATACGTCGTATAACGAAGATACAATTTATGAATGGAATTTGGATGGCTTATCTGAAAGACAATTATCTATCCTTATTCATCGGATGTTAATGTATTCTACTATAGAGAAAGCTACTGCATCTATCGAGAATCGTCAAAGGCCTACAGATACAACTATTTGTAAAATGATTGTTGCTAGTTTTACTGGCCAACTGTGTGGCTGGTGGGATAATTTCTTAGATAATGATAAAAGAAATGCTATATTCGAAGCTAGGAATCTTTTCAAAGGTGTTCACAACCTAGGAAGAACTTTACCTGCGAATAGAGAACATGTTGTTTATACTCGTATGCTTACTATTATTGAACATTTTGGAGGTAGATTTACCAATCAATATGAATATACTCGAACACTATTAAATGGTCTTAGATGTAAAACCTTAGGAGAATTCAGATGGTATAAAGATACCTTCCTAAGCAGGGTCATGGATTTACCCAGAAGTAAGTGATCATTGGAAGGCGAAGTTCATAGATGGTCTTCCTCCTCTATTTGCTGAAAGGGTTAGAAAGGAGCTTAGGGGCTCGGGTTCATATGGTGAAATATCCTATGAAAATTTTACCTATGGTCAGCTGATAACAGCCTGTACTCAGCAAGGTTTAGCTTTGTGCAATAAGTAAAGATTAACTAGACAAATTAAGCTTGATAAGCCTAGAGAAAAATCCCAATTAGGAGATTTTTGTGAACAATTTGGTATGGATAAACCAGCTTCTACTTCTCAGGAAAAGGATCAAAGATATTCTAAGTCTGATAAGCCCTATAAGAAGAAGAGATCTAGGCATAGATCCCAAAAAAAGCGTGAGATTCGTAAGGCCCAACGTAATTATACTAGATTTACGAAAAATAGGTCTAAGCACGATCTCGCCATAATTAAGTGTTACAGATGTGGTAACTTTGGGCATATTACTCCTAACTGCAAGCTCCAAAAGCTTAAGTCTTTAGGTCTTGCTGATGATATTCATGATCAAATTTATGGTTTGTTATACACTTCTGGTTCTGAGTCTAATTATAATTGTGATTCTGAATCTGAAAATGATGTTGAATTGCCTAATTCATCTGATAGTGATCATGCTAATATTTATGCTGACTGCAATGGTGATAATTGTGTTTGT
>NC_061113.1:199557447-199576813 GCF_002878395.1 Capsicum annuum
GACCCATTTTTCGGGGCATTACAAGTAGCCTTCTAGAACTCTAACAGAATTTGGATTCTTATTGAAGAGTCCACAAATTTTAGATATCTACAAGTATATATTGAAAAACGTGAAAATTTAAATTTAATTTTTATATAAAGGACCGATAACTGACCCATTACACGAACTGGGCTGGGCTGAACCAATCCAAACCGGTTAAAACAGATATCACACTATGTGGGACGGTTATGGGCTATTTGGGCATTTTACACTATTGGGCTCGACCTGGACCAACCGATTTAGAACTGGGTCTAGACAGGACCGACCCACAGACCGATAACATTTAATGCGTCGGTGCCGATTTGAATCGGCCCAGTTCGGCTGATAGTTATACCCAAAATGATGGGTTCTCAACATAGAGCAACTTCCATTAAACTTCTATCTCAAGATGACAAAGATATATTAAGTATTTAGGCTATATTGTGTTGATTTTGTAGTTTTTTTAGGAACAAAATCGAGATTATATCAAGGAATATGGGTTTTATAAACCTCCCACCGACTTGGGGCCTGCCCCACATGCCTACTTGGCAGTCCCAAAAAATGTGAATAACTCTTTATTTTGAAGTCGTATGGATGAACAATTTAGTGTGTTGAAAACTAAACTAATAGACCTTTAATTGGTAGGTCGGGGGTTCTCTAACTCTTTGTAGATTGGGAAAAAAGCTTCGAGATATTAAATTCAAATTTTCAGAGAATTTACTAAAGTAACTAATGATAACTTTTTTCTCTTTTATTTCACAACTTACTCGACTTCAAATCTTAACATTATCATTGTGAACATATTAACCACTCCTAGTCTTACCCAAAAAATATAGTTTAATTTAAACATTTGAACGGACAAGGTGTTACAATTTTATAAGAATTGAAAAAGATTTAATAGTTTTCACAACTTATTAGATTTTTATATTTATAAGAAAAGTACAATTTAGAAAATTCAGTTGCATGTCCAAACAAAAGTTCAACTTCATATCAAATAATTTTATATCATAATTTTAAAGTATAATTTTATATCAAATATCCAAACGGTCCCTTAATTTCAATTGTTTGAGGGGAAAAAAAAATAAAATATACAACCTTAGATTGTTTATTGCAAGTCATAGCAATAATTCTTAGATTGCAATAAATAGTAATTTTTAAAATAAACAAATAAAGAAAAAAAATTCTTTTTTGTAAAAAAAATTAAAATAAAATAAACCACCCTTAAAATAAGACGTCGGTTACCAAAAAGATACCAATCGCCCCAAATTTCTCTCTTAAATGCTTTTCTTTTCCTTTTTCAAAAGAAAGTTGCATCTTCTTCTTCCTCGAGTCTATTCTTCTTCTTATTTCTTCAATAAATTAGTGAATATGTACTAACTGAAACACAATCTTTCAAATAATTTTGATAATTAAAGGTGAGAAATTCTATTAAAATATTGACTTAAGTATCTTAATTGAAACTGAAGTTATTCAAAAGAAAAACATCAAAAAAGACAGACCGATTTTCTCATAATATGAATGATGATAATTTACATTCAATCATGATACAACATGGAGGAAGCTGGGGTGTCACAACTAATTTCAATATTTTTCAATATTCAAATTCTTTCAATCCAATAAATGAAATTATGTTTATTTGATTATATTTTATTTATTTTGTATTGATTTAAGAGGCAGATAGGTAAATTTCAAATTTGAAGGAATTATTTATTATTTAAAAACACAATACAATGGCCTGATCAATGTGATTGCATACTGATGTGCATGTATATTTTGCCGAAGAAAAGGTGAATAGAAATTTCTTCGTCAAATATCCAATGTGTAAAACATTAAGGGATATGACTATGGATGCAATAGTGGAATATCAATCCATTATTCATGAAATTAGTTTACATTTAACTAAAGAAACTTGGAGATAAAAGATCTATATTCAAATAATTGCTTTGCTGGTCAAAACAATAATCGTTCAAATGTACAAGATCTACTAATTCAGCCATTAAACATGATGTGCTTAGTTGTTTTTGTTCTTTCATTAAAATACACATTGATTGTATTATATTGTATGAAAGATACACACACACACACACACACATATATAATTAGTATTGTATGAAAAAAATATATAAATAGATGTCCTATATGATGTGATTAGTTGTTTCGTATAGTATGAAAAAAAATATGAAAAGGTATATAAATTGATGTCCGATATGATTTGAGTAGTTGTTTAGTATTGCATGAAAAGAGTATATAAAAAAAGGTATGTTAATTAATGTTTCATATGGTGTGATTAATTTTTGTGTATTTATTAAAAGAATATATGAAAAATATTATATAAATTGATGTTCCACATGATGTGATTAATTGTTTCATATCATATAAAAAGAGTATATGAGTATATAAATTATATTTCATATGATGTGCTTAGTTGCTTTGTACTGTATGAAAAAAGTATATGGTATAAAATTGTTGTAGTGTACGAATTCAATATGTAATATGTTATTTTAAGTATCGGGTCAAATATTTTCTTTTTCAAAGATTGAGTTGTATTGAGGAAGCTACGTACTGCAAAAAAAAAAAAAAAAAAAGTAACATAACAATACATTGTCTAGATATTTGATACACCAATTTCAGGATAACTCAAAACAACTTATTTGTCATGTCTACTAACCCATAAAACTTAAAACCACATGAATTTAGGAATACATACATTTGTACACTCGTTTTACGCACTAGCAACACGTAGAAAAAAAATTAAGGACTAATTTTTTACTTTTCTGGAGTTTGTGCGTTTCAGAATAAATTACTTTGACATTTTTGGTCCACCAAACTTGCTGAAGAACATCTTTGAAGTGCAAATCGATTTCACATGTGAGGTCACCCTTTTTGTGTTCAAAATCAGCTTCACAGGTGATTGGGTAAAACAACCCAAATCAAACTTAGAACTTAAAGACATGATTCTTTCGATACAAATTCGAACAAAAAAAAATCGCAAATAAAAATCACTCCACCTATGAGATCTGATTGATATTTACTTGAATGTATATATATATTTATAGAAGATGAGAGATGAAGTAAAAAGAGAAGAGATTGAGTAAAAAGAGGAGAGATAGAGATATGAAGTAAATGGAAGAGACAATCACAAGATTTGATTTCTTTTCTTTTAGAAACATGTATTATTATTAATAATTTAGATATCTTTTTGTCCATATTTTACTCTCTCAATAAATATCCTACACATTAATTTAGGAGAGAAGAAAAATAAAAAAATTAACACGTAAAAAATTTATCATCAATAAACTTAATCAAAGCTGCTATAACTTGCATTAAAAACTTAATTCAATAATTATAAAAAAAAATATAATTATAACTTGCAATAAATAATTTAAAAATACATATTATATAATTTTCACTTGATTGAATCTAATAAGTTGTAGTAACTTCCATTTGTATATAAAACGGCCCAAGCTTCTGTAAGTTTCCAAAAAGCCCATAATAAAACATCTTAAATCTTAAGAAGAAAAAAGGTGCTGCAGCAAACAAATCTTTGTTTAGGGTTTTAGGAAAAGACCCTAAACCCTGCAGCTCCACTTATCCTTTTAGCAATGGCGTTTTGGGGTTAGTATGAGTCTTTCGTTTTTGAATACAAGAAATGAAGTGCATTAGTCATATAAATTTATATTTCTCATTTTGGTTGCAGGAGTTGAATTGAAGCCTGGTAAACCGTTCACTTATGACTACGAAGAAGTGCAGGCAAGGCTTCACGTCTCTCAGGTTGTTTTTCTTATTACCTTTTGCATACGTTATCGTATTATTTGTTATTGCTACTGTGTTAGTCATATTGTTTTTATATATGTGTTACTTAAGCAGAGGGTCCATTATTTGTTAGCATATTTGTTGTTGTTGCTGTTGTACTATTTTGGTGTTATTAATTGTATTTCGAAGTCTTTGGCCTTGATGGTATTTTGGATACCATTGAAAATTTATGTTCTTGTAATATACGTGTTTTCTTTATCAATGTGATTGCAAAATGGTGGTATTGACGCTTGTATGTGTATTGGGTCATTGAGATCTGTTAAATTGATGAACTGTAGTACTTTGTAGGTGTTAGTTCTTAGGCAACGTAGACGGATACATAGGAATTCTGTCAGAGGAAGAGAATAATTAACAAATTGTTTAGGTTTCCATCATGAAATTGGACTAAATGATGTTTCAGTGTAGAAAGAATAATCCTCTGCCTAAGTGTTCTAACAAACCTAACACCCAAAATTAGGAGAAGGAGTTACGTAAGTTATATATATTGGTGTGTAAACAAAATTGAATTGGGTCATTAGGATCCAGGATGTATTTTAGTGTCCCGTGTCAATTTGTACTCTTTTGAGGTTCTTCATTTTCTCATTGTTATGCTCATTTTATTTGTTTTTCCGAGGGTTCAGGCGACATTGGGCAGCGGCTCGGCAAACAAAAAAAGCATAGTTCAATGTAAAGTAGGTGATAAAGAGCCAATTTATCTATGTTCGTTACTGCCAAAAAGACTGGAGACGTGCCCATTGAATCTCGAGTTTGAGGAGGATGAAGATGTTACCTTCTTAGTTATTGGTTCTCACAATGTTCATCTCTCTGGTTTCTTTTATGGAGGTAGAGTGGCTTGCTGTGATCCGTATCCTTTTGATCCTATATGTTATTCAGCTTGAACTTTGCTGTTTTCATTTATGGAAATACATTAAGGAATTTGTTTTCTTGAAGGTTTGAATCTATTTTTTGTATTCCTTGACATTGATGTAAAAGTGATTTCGAGGTGGAGGGTGCTGCTGAGACTGATAGTGAGTCTGATGATTCTATCGAATTTGATTATGACACAGAAGATGAATACGATGATGGCTCAACTGATGATGATTTTAGCATGTTCCCGCCTTCCCCTATTCCCAATCGTGGAGGTAGCTTTAGCGTTATTCTTTTAGTTGAGTCTTGAAGCAAACTGCCAATGGTGTACATTAAGCTTGCAGCTTTCCTTCCCATTTTAAACACATTACAATTGAAGAGGAGGATTAATGCAAAATTTGAAATTTATCGCTCCCTCCGTCTCAATTTATGTGACACCGGTTGACTGAGCACATGGTTTAAGTTAGAAAGGATACTTTTAAAACTTATTTTTCTTCGGGAGGTGGATTAACACAAAATCTGAAAGCATGGAAGTTACTAGTTTGGACTGTTGCAGCTCAAATAATAGTTAATTGATGTCATTAAGAATGAGGGTCCATTCTGATTACATGAGGTATCATGTTACCAAATTGAATATTCTTTTGTTTCTCCTAGGACCTTGCTCACCTTTCCATTCAAGAAAATTGGAAAACATTGCTTTCCATATTTGGAAATGCCCATAATACTGATTCCTCAAGTGATTATGTAATATCTGATCTTGAATATATTTAGGAAACTACCGACATGTTTATGACCTTATAGGACAAAACAATTGTATTGTGAAGTTCAGTTCATTAGCTTCTCTTTTTTTCCTGTCAAATGCATATTTCCTTGTATTTAAAATATCTTACATTTTGTAAAGTGAGAATTGAAGAGATACTGGAGGACGAAAAACCTACAGATGAAAATGGTGCATCCAAAAAGCCAAAGAAGAAGAAAAATCAGTCAAATGGGATTGAGGACTCTAAGCGCCAGATAGTCATGGAGGGTAATACTAACAGTTCTCTGCTGGAGAGTGAAGACGAGGATGGCTTTCCAATATCTGCTCCCTGTGAAAACAAAGCTAAATCAGTGACATTGAAAAAATCACATGGAACTAAATATCAGGACACCAGTGAGGAAGCACCAAATGAGAAGTCAAAAGATAAAGATGATGAAAATAAAGGATTAAAAAAGAGACTTCGTGATGATACTAGCAAAGCTGATGACCATCAAAGGTGGGAACCATTTTACTTTGTTGAGTCTATTGTGAATTTTGAGATTAGGCTGCGGATATATTGCTTAATGGTGATGACATAAATTCTTCATGGTATTATGTAAGCTGTAAGGTTCTATCATCTAGAGCTGATAGCTTTCAGGATGTATTTTATTAATGATAGTTCTGTTTTCTTCTTATCCTACAAGCAGAGGAGACAGTGCTAAGCAAAATAAAAAGAACAAGAAGAAAAAGGTAGTGGATGGGGAGGAACTGGCTCGTGAGGATGTTTCAAAGAGCAGTGCCAATCCAGAGCATGTAGAGGGTGGCAAAACTGAAGATGGACAAAAGTCAACTAATGAGAAGTAAGTTCCGGTCTGTCGAAGTGTAGAATAGAAAAGAAAAGAATAAGGTTATATATTGATGCACTTCGTGAATGAATCTGGATTGTTAAGTGCATAACCAAAGGGGCCATCTGACTTAAAAGTTTTATCCATTTGCAAGTTATGAATTCTGACTAGCTTCCATTTGCTCTTGTTGTATATTTTATTTAAGCTCCATTGCTTTTACTAGTCAGAAGCCTTGTGAGTTGATTCTTTCACTAAAAATTGGTCTCAGGGATACTGGGAAAAAGAAGAAAAAGAACAAGAAGAATCAACAGGATGGCAAAGCAGTTACGGAGGTTGAACAAGGTAAGAAAAATGAATCACGTGAGGTAGAGGAGAACGCAGGAGCCAAGTCTTCTAATGTGAGGACCTTTGGAAATGGATTGGTTATAGAGGAACTGGCTATGGGCAGGCCAGATGGGAAAAAAGCTTCCCCAGGAAAGAAGGTGTAGTTTTCTTCCTTGGTTATGTGTAATTAATTGTTCTCTCGCTGACTATGCTGTTCAATTTTATACTTACCATGGAAAGGAAGGAAATCTTGGTATAACTTCACAATTAAGTCGAAATCAGGATTTAAGCTTCTCTTTGATGAACTTGTACGTAGTAACTTCCGTTATTGATAATAAATTTCTGCCACTGAACAGGTTGGTGTACGTTATATTGGCAAGCTGAAGAAGAATGGAAAAATATTTGATTCCAATATTGGACAAAGACCTTTTGAATTTCGTTTAGGTACTGTATTTGATTATATGAGAAGATGGCTTCTATTTATTTCGACGTGTTAAGCTTGCATTTTTGTGCATTGCAGGTATTGGACATGTTATAAAGGGTTGGGATGTCGGTATAAATGGTAATTTACTTTGATGACTAAACTGATCGTTTCTCTGATTTTATAGTTACATTTGCAGTCTTGAAGACTAACATACTTATGTACATCCCACTACCAGGCATGCGCATTGGGGACAAAAGAAGAATTACAATCCCACCAGCCATGGGGTATGTATGCATTTGAGTTTCTGTTCTGTTTCCTATGTCGTGTATAATATCATTTGTCATTATCCGTCTGTTAGTACATTATGAAAGTCTGTCTTGGGTTGCGAGTGTGGAAGTTCTCAGCGTTGCCCTAAATTGGGCATTGACTAGTCTGTTCCCTTGCTTGAGAAGAGGGCATGCATCACTGGGAAAGGAAATTTAGAAACCTATTGATCTTTTCCCAAGCAATTTACTAGTTTCCGCCTGTTGGCCACATCCTTTGAGTTTCTCTTGCCTAATAAATTGAAGCTGTCTCCTCAGAATCTGGTTAACCATGCATAATTGAGAAATGGTCTTTTCTTTTCCAGGTATGGGGCTAGACATGTTGGTGACATACCACCCAATTCATGGTTGGTATTTGATGTTGAGCTGATATACGTTGGTTGATCTTGCCTTCACATGGTGGATGTATTTTCCTTTTCCGCGGAATCCTAGGATTGTTGTTGCAGGCTTCTCTTTAAGCAAAACATGTTAGCTTCACCTGCTGGGAGTAAATTGTACAAATTATACAGGTAGAGATCATGAATTTGTCAATTTTGTAAGTGCTCAATTTTATGCTCCTGCCAAAATTTTGAAGTATTATATGACTTGACGATTGTACAATTTCAGTTGAAAGACCAAAACTGATCATGTTTTGCTAACCCTACTATTATTCAATGGTCATTTAAGAATATTTCTTTCATATAGTTGAGTGTCATGTTTAGTTTCATTCTCTCCCATCAGATTTTAAGTTATAAGCCCGTGTTTAGTTTCAATTAGGCTTATTGAGTAAGTTCAATTAGAGTTTATTAAGTTCATAGTGATAAACTTATTGAAGCGATTATTTGGGTCTCTGTTTATGCATTAGTATCTTACATTTCAATTCCTAGAAAGTGTTCGAGTTAGAAACTTTCAATTTAAATTTAAATTTTGTTATGTGTTCTCATTCATTTATTAAGTATTAAGATAATCACGTAAAATATGTCAATCTCCTTGAATTTACTTGATGTTGATGCATAAAATTAAAGGAGAGTGACATTTTTTATGTGGTTAATTAACTATTAGATGAATGACAACACGCTAATTTTTTTTTGAAATTTGAATCGAAAATGACTAATTGAAACACTTTATTAGGATTTGAGATGTTCAATTAAAATATGGCTTAGTTCGAGTGAAAATGAAATATATCATAAACATTATAAAAAGAGTTGTTTGGTGCAGTAAAGTGCTCGCTATGTGCCAGGTCCGGGGAAGGACTCCACTGGAAGTGTGCATTCCTTATGTAACATTTTGACTCGTGACCTCTTTGTCACATGACATTATCATTTTATAAACTTTATAAATATCTATATAGAGAATAAAGCATCACGATTAATCAAGTGGCATGTTCTTGAGAAGTTACTTGACAGTTTTAGAACAAAGTTTAATAGTATATTGTAAAAAAAAATTTAAATTAAAATATTAGAGATATTTAAATTTGAAAATATATTTTCTTTATTAAAATAGTTTTTTTATTAGTTTAAAAATAGAAACTAATGATTGAAGAGTTCTAAATAGACTTTTACTCTTTCATAAACTTATTCTTTTTAAAATTTAAATGTAATAAAATATATCTAAATATAATTTATTTAAATATTAATAAAAGATAAAACTATAATAATAATAATAATAATAATAATAATAATAAATAAATAAATAAATAACCAGTAATAGTAGAAGTAGTAGCAGTAATACGTAACATGTGAAGCGGGAGTAGTGTAGTAGTAGTAGTAATTAAGAAATAATGATAATGGCAGTACGTAGTAGTGTAGTGGTAGTAATACTGCCAATAGCAGTAACAATAATAATAGTTACCTATACAATATTTTTATAAATATTAAATTGTATAGTGTAGTGAATACAATAAAGTCACAAAAATATTTTGAATTTTATATTAGATAAATTGTACTTTAAATTTTGTGGGTTGTGTTGTATTATTAATTCTAGTAAAATTGATTGTGGTTCATTTAAATTTAGGAACATGAATAATTTTGAAAAACACGGTTAAACGAATTGAAAGGTACTATTTATGTTCAAAAGTAATTTACAGAATTTCTGTTGTTTTTTTTTTGAAAAAATAAAATAAAGCTAAAATTAAAATTGTAATTTTAAATATTTCTCTTATTCAAATATGAATAATTATAAAATAAGTATGTATTGTTTTTTAAAAAGTAAGGATAAGAACAAGTAACGACCTGATCTTTTATAAAAAAAATTGATAGGATATTTAAATTTAAAAGAAATTTGAGTCGGAATGAAGTTCTAAATTTGAATTTAATAGAAATTTGAGTTGGATTGAAGTTCTATCTTCTTGATCTCTTATGTATATTCCTATAATAATAGGTAATGTTAGTCTTCTATCTCTTCTTTTTTTATTGATCATTAGCTTATTATCCGCATTGTTCATATTCTTCGTTTTATGATTTTTTTTATTTTTATATGCAGATGAATGATGACCGTATTGCATGCTATTTTTTCTACCATCTCCAAATTCAATTGAGTAATAGTCATTCTGATATTAAATTTTAATTTTAGTGAAATTTGAATTGAAGTCAAGGTTTATCTTCTTAACTTCTCTTATATATCCTTCTATGGTGATGTATAATTTTAAGTTTCCTTCTCCATTTTTTGTCGTTGATCGTTATATTCTTCATATTTTTCAATCAAATGAATTCTTTTTTATTTAATAAAATAATTTTAAGTTTCCTTCTCCATTTTTTGTCGTTGATCGTTATATTCTTCATATTTTTCAATCAAATGAATTCTTTTTTATTTAAGTTTATTATTGTTACATGATGACCGTTCAATTGACTAATTTTTTCTACTGTATTCAAGCTTAAAGTAATGTTCTTATTTTTTTTATTTTTTTTTGTGATGGTGATATTTTATTATTATTGTTGATTTGTGGAAGAGATAAAGAAGAATGAAGAAAAGAGAAGAACAGATAACTCCGGAAGTAGAAATTTTATTGATATAATTAATGGGCTTAAGTTTTTCTAAATATGCGTTTGATACTATTGATCTTTTTAATGTTGTTTTATTTCATAATTTTTTTATTTAATCAGTTGTATGCAATTGGAATTTTCTGTATTTAATATCACATTCACAAATTGTTCTGTATTTAAATTATTTTTGACAATCTAAAATTCTTAAATTGTAAATAATAATAAAGAAAAATATAAAACATATACATACACACACATATGCAATTGCATAATTATTTTTACCTATATAAATTTGATTAGAGACAGGGGAGAAGGAGATGTAACAATCTAAAATTTTTAAATTATAAATAATATGATTAAAAAAATATGAAACATAAACGTTTTTTTTACAATTACATAATTTATTTTTCCATATGAATTTGATTATTAGAGGTGTGGAGTTGGAGTAGGGGGTGGATGCGTGTGGGAGGGGATAGAATTTATTTTAATTTATTAAAAAATAATTGAGGGTGGTGTGGGGGTGTGTGGAGATGGACGTACATGTGGAGGTAGGGTGGGAGGTGGCGGTGGGGGTGGATTTTTTTAATTTTTATCACAATTTATTGAGAAATAATATGATAGTTACGAGACATTTCAATATGAAGCAATTAGAACTGATACTTTAATATTATTCGTGCATCGCACAGGTACATATACTAGTATATTATAAAACATAGGACGAAGCACCACAATTAGTTAAGTGGCAAGCTATTGTTAAGCCACGTGACAATTTTCAGGACAAATTTAAATTATTGTAATAAAAGTTTTGAATTGTTTGAATATTAAAATACACCACTCTTTATTTTTTTTTTTTAAAAATCATTAGCTTAAAAATAGAAATTTATTGTTAAAGAATTCTCAATAAATTGTTACGATCTTTCATAAACTTATTTCTTTTAAAACTTAAATGTTACAAAACATGCCTAAATAAAACTTATTTAAATATTAAATGAAAGATAAAAATATATTAATAATAATAGTAATGGTAATAGTAATAAGAACAATAACAATATAATAATGATGATAAATAGTATTAACTGTAATAGTAATATACGCAGTAGCAATGTGCATAGTATATGTTTAGACTACAGGATCTGAGTACTGACGGTAATCCGCGTGGTCATCCAGACCTATAAGTTAATATCGGAAAACCAATCGAAATATATAAGAATTTCATATAGCTTACTGACTGTATGAAAGATTAAATCTTTTTACCCGAGTAAGGGGCCTGTCAGAAGTTAATATATATTTTAGTTGAGCCCATGTGTCTAGCGATTTTAACTGTGAAAAGAGGCGCCCTTTTTCTCATTTTTAACGGGCTGAAAAGTCACGGCTTGCTAGATGTAGTCACTAAAACAAAGCTAACAAAAGCAGTACTAACTTCGACTGTACCGCCATCTTGGAACCAAGCCAAAAAATTATAGAAAAATTCTTTTATATTTTGATAGATGTAGACACATAATTTTTAACCCTCCGTGAGTTTAATATATATATTTTGCGGTATTAAATATTTATATTTGATCCGATATTATTTTAACACTTATTTTATTTTTAATAAATTTTTAGTTAAAAATAATTAAATAAATAAAGTTACATTTTGAGATATTTCATTTTATTTTTACTATTTTTTTTAATAATATGAAAATTCAAAAAAATATATATTTTTCTTTAATTTTAATAAACAAGCCAGTGGTTTTATTACTCACTTAATTATATATATATTTTTATTTATTTTTATTTTTGTAAAATCTTATTGTATTTTTATTAAATATAAAAATTAATTAATTAATATTATTTTATTATTATTTTATATATTTTAAATAATTTTTTTTAAAAAAATCTTTCTTTTTATCCTAAATAAAACTACCCCAACCACCCCCATTTTTTCCTCAACCCCCTCAATCTCCCACATCACACCCCTATATATACACACACTACAACACACGAACAACTTAGAAAAAAGAGGAGCAAACAAGAGAAAAAAAAACATGGGAAGAAAGATAACAACATTTTGAGAAAAAAAAAACAGACAACTAAACATAGAACAAAAAAAAAAACCACAGAGACAGAAAGAGACAACGAACAAGAACAACAAAAAAAGAGTAAAGAAGAAAAAGAGAAAGAAGAACAGATTTTGAAGAAAAAGAAGCAAACAAAGGGGAAAAACAAGCAAAACAGTAGAAAAAAGAAGAGGAAGAAACATACGCAGCAGAAAAGAAAAGAGTTTGGGGTCTCCGAGTTGAGTTTCTGGTGACGACGTTTGCTCCTTTACTCGATTTAATTTGTCACATAAGTTCTTATCACATTTTTATAGGTTTTCGTTGTGAATCGGAGCTTGAATGAAATTATTTTAATGACTTTTTATGTTAATTCATGTCTAGTTTATTACTTTTATATATGTAGTTCGTGCTTTAAGTGTCATTTAAAATTCGTTTGCCGATCTAAAATAATGTTAGTTAGGTTGTTTTTGAACTTTAAATGAGATAATTTTAAAGTTATTAATGTTAAAAGTGTGAAGTTATGTTTGGTTGATATGCTATTAGTGTGTAATTGTGTTATAAACTTTTCTTTACAACTCATGCATGCATGCATGTAAAAACTAAAAAAAATAATACTAAAAGGAAGAAGAAGTTACAAAGGTAGGAAAAATAGAAAGAATAGAAAGAAAAAGATATAGAAAAACAGTTTCACGCGTAAAAAAAGGAAAGCGAAAGATTGTATTTCGAAGTTTCGAAGTCTATGTTTGCTATTTCGAGTTCACAAATTTGAAAATTAGATTCCCTCGCTTTTTTTTTTTTTTTTTTAATTATTATTATTATTATTATTATTATTATTATTTTAAAATTTGTATATTACACGTTTATTGCTAGTTAAAAGGAAATGGAGGTTTGCTTCCGTTAATTTGTGATTCACATAAGGTTTCACGTAACTTTTTGCTCAAGTGTTGAATGTCCATGTGTATAATTATCTTATATGTTGCATTAATATTTGAATGTGTTAGGTTTGTGGGATTACATTAATAAACAGAAAACTGAAGTCTTGTATTATATTATTAGCTTATTATTCTTCTTTTATAAAAATAAAATAAAAGAGTTCTTTGATTATTAAGTTATGATAATGAATATGTTTAATAATCATCTTTTCTCTCATATTTAACTAAATACACTCAGATGTTTTTTTAATTTTATTATTGTTATATTATTATTATTATTATTATTATTATTATTATTATTATTATTATTATTATTATTATTATCATTTTATTTTTTAAAAAAAGATATCATGCACGGATACTCAATTTTCACAATGAAATTCTGCTTAGACTAAGTAACGCCTATTTAATTAATAATTAATTGTAAAGGTGAGTTTGAGTGAGATGGGTTACAGATTTATCCAAAACACGTTGTAAGAAAAGAGAACGAAAATGAGAATAAAGTAGATAAGATAAAATCATCATGAATTTATAAGAGACAAATCAATGCCTTTAACGTTAGATAAATATTAGGTACGTTTTAAATATTTTTCTCAATTAAGAATGCGGCTTATGCATCTTTTTTGAGACATTTTAAAATTTATGGATGCAATAATGCACCTTGACAAATAATTAAAAATTATTTTTTTTTGATTTATTTAATATCAAAGGTATAGATAAACATTTTCGGTATATTAAAAATGAGTGAATGTAAGCCTTAACTTAAATTATCCAAATAATTTAAGTCAAGATAAGTCAATAAAAGCGACCATGCTAGAACCACGGGACTCGAGGGGTGCCTCACACCTTCCCCTCGGTCAACAAAATTCCTTATCCGATTTTTTATTTTTGCAAACCAACAAAGAGTCATTTCTTTTTGGTTAGGGATTCAATAAGGTGACTAGAAACACCACAACTCAATTCCAAGTGAAGACTCTGTAAATAAACTAATCTCTATTCAATATTGTCACTTCAATTGGAAAAATCCTTCGACCTTCGAACCCTCGAGCAAAAAAGGGGTGTGATATTTCTGGCGACTCCGCTGGGGAGAATATATGCATTCGAGCTTTTGATATTGACTTTTACATGCTTCAATTATTTTTATATTGTGTTTGTTGGCCTTATGTGCTACTTGTCGCTCATTTACTGCTTTGATATTGATTGAACTATATTATAAACTGTCTTCTCTCGCGCACCCCCTCCGAGTCTCTGAAATAGAATAGAAGGAATGCAGCATATGCATCCTACTTTTTTTTTTTTTTTTGAGATAGCCGGAGTGTCAAGACACCTGGTGAAGGATTATAGTCACACATGTTAGTTGGGATTCGGATCGACAACGAAGGCGGTGTTGCTCTGCTACCGATCAAGTTGTCCCTCCCCGGTTCGAGTGTCCGCTCGGGTAAGCTAGTCTAGACACCTATCCCTATTAGGCTTAAACTTAGAAAAACTGAAAACTCAGAATCTGGTTATCCCTATTAGGTGCCGCTTTATTTGCATTATATGCATTTGACTTAGCGGGACTCAGCACAGGGGCCGGGTCTATCTAGGACAGGTAACCTATTTTATAAAGACCAACATGTGCATCCTACGTGCTCTTTGACATTTGTTTGGAAGGCTATTTGTTTGTTGACCGGCTTTAGGAAACTTTAAAATGCAAGAGATTAAATTATCCTCACATTTTGTAAATCATTTTTTTTTTAAAAAAGGATTTAAATGAAAGAAAAATTTTAGTAACATAGTTTTACGGTCTTCATGAACTACGAGGGTTTGATTCTCACATCTTAGTGGGATACGTAGGAAGTCCTTCCCAGGATACGATCCTATCTTTTGAAAAATTATTCATAGATTTATTGGGAAATATTTTGAAAATATGATTACTTTCATAATTATTTTTTGAATCCTAAAGTCCAATTTTTATATATCTTAATAGCCCAGAATCTTTAGGGATCATGAGGCTAAGTTTTACCAAATAAAAAATATATATAAATCTTAATAGCCTTGAATCTTTAGGGATCATGAGGCTAAGTTTTTACAAAAAATATAAATAAATCTTAATAGCCCTGAACCTTTAGGGGTCTTGATGCTACGTTTTGTATGACATATATTTCAAGAAATACGCACACCTGATTCTCATCTTAATGAGATACGTAGTCAGTCCTCCATGGATTTGGTGGTCTTAACAAAAAAATAATTCAATTCTGACACATTAGTTTTCTCCAAAATCAAAATAATATTTAGTGATTGGTTTGTGGCTAAATTGACATCTTACCCATATAACACCATGTCCAAAGAACAGACAAGATGACTCATAAAAAATGATATAGAGTTTGAGATGAGTTGGTGTAGATTGTTAGAAATGAGGAATAAGAAGAATTGGCCTGAAAAGTGAGAAATTTGGAGCAAAATATGAGAAATATGCTAATATTGAGAGAGAAAAAGAGAGTTCTCACAAGGATTTTTACAGGTTTCAATGTTCACTTGCCTTTAAACTCCAAAATACCAAAGTTGGACATGTATGAGGGTCATGGTGATCCTTTGACTCATATGAAAAAGTTTTGCAATCAATTAAAAGGAGTAGGGGGAAAGAGAAACTGCTGACGGCTTACTTTGGAAAGAGTTTAACGGTGATAAATTTAGAATGATTAGGTGAAAAAAAAAGAAAAAAAAATAGATGATGTCGCAATGAGGGTGGAGACTCCATTAAGGCCAACGTACAAATCAATGGATAGAATATTAAGTTCGGCAATTTGGAAGTCACTCTACCCCCCATGAGGAAGGAGTTTTGGTAGTCTGTTTTGTTCTGCCACCCAAATTATTTTAAGGTTGTAGTTCGAAATCTATCTTGTCTTATTTTATTATCATTTCTATTCAAATCCTTCTATCTTTCTGTCAACAAATGTGTGTTTATTTTATTTAAATTTATTTTTCATTATATATTATTTGGTTGTCTTTCTTTTCTTTAGAGAGTTCTTTCTATGGTGATTCTAGTGATGTAATATGCTTGTTGAATTCACAGACTGATCTTAAATTATAATCTAATCCTGAAACACTTGATCAAGAAGATGGAGTCGAAAGAAAAAAATATATAAGAAAATAAGTAAAGTATTGAGATGTTTGATGATCAAGTCAAAGCTCACTTAATTAAATTGAGGCAATCACTTTGCGAATTAAAAAATGACTTAGTCATCAATGAGAAGGTCTATATCAAGTACTTTAAATGGATCAATCAGAGGTTATATAGTCTTCATTTTCAGGAGAAGCAAAAGAAAATTAACTTTAAAAATGCGTGAGTCCTTTAATGGGAGGAATGTGAATACAATTGGACCGTTCTGTTTAACAAATTCATGAGAAGTAGTGACATACATACTCAGTCAAGATCAATATTGAAAAAAAATATATATGATCTTTATGTTCACTCTCAGATTGCATGTTAACTACTTGCATTTTTAAGGATTGATATGACGAAGACATTTCATTCTGCTATTCAAATATTGTGTCATCCTTTATCATCCCTTTTAAGCTTTAGTTTTATTTTATTTCGTACCCCACTTTTGGAATTAAAATGCAGTAAAAAGTGTCAAGAAACAGAAATATAGACATAAAAAATATCAAGAAAATAGAATCAGCAAAAATCTAAAAAAAAAAAAAGAAAAGTCAAGAAAGAGAAAAAAGTTCAAAAAAAAAAAAACAAGCAAAAGAACAAAATGCTTGAACTATGTTTGACCTGATTTTTGCTATGACAAGATACGTAGGCAGCCCTACTCTGAGGTTCGGTCTAACCAAATAAAAATCTAAGTTACCCAGTATGAAATAAAACTGGGGCAAAAATTATTTTCTTTATGAGTCAATTTCAAAAGTTGTAAATCTCACCCGATATCATGTATATTTTTTGTGCCTCATGCCACCCTTTCTTTATAACCCTTTCCAAAAGCTAAGTTACAACTAAGGAAAGACCTTTTGATCAATCTTTGAGAATGTCAAGGCTAAGCATGTTATGAGTATATGATGTTTCATATTTTTGGTGCCATTTTCCTTCGTTGGTCAAAAAGAAAAGTGAGAACCATAAAAAATGAGAGTCTTATTGGTGAAAATTCACTTGGACACAATAAAGTGACAATAAGTTGTGGGAACAATAAAAATGAGAGAGTCTTATTGGTGAAAACTCTCATGGGCACCATAAGGCGACAATGAGTTGAGAAAGAAATGAAAATGAGATAGGTTCGTTGGCAAAAACCCATTGAAGTGCCACAAGTCGAAAGAGGATTGTAATTTAGAGTGAACAAATTCAACAGTGGCTTAACAAATTCAACAGTGGCTTAGTTTCAAACTCAATAAGTGGGCAAAAGTTGACAAATGATTAATGTGAAAAGATCCGATTGTTTAATTCAAAATGCATGTCATAATCATTGGAATCGGCTATCACACCCAAATAAGTTTTCCTTTATGTTGATTTGAAAAAGAGATGCCTATTATCTTTTCCTTTTTTTTTCTTATTATTTTTATTTTTGATTTTTTATCGTCAAATGAAATCATTGTCATTTTTTGCGTATTTTTGCATCAAATTCATGTTAAGACAAGACAAAGGGCTGACGCACGAAGATAACATGTTTCAAAATAAATCAAAGTACTAAAGAATGTTTGTTATCCAACAGTTTTTGGACTCATATAAATATGAAAGGTGTGTTTGAAGTTAAACCCATAAGCATCATGCAAGAAAAATATAATTTGAGTCAAAAAGTTCCAGTAGAATTTGGGGGTCAATACTAAACAAGTCAACAATACCTATCAATGATTTGCAATGGAGCTGAGCATGACAAGTACAAGAGATCGTCTTAATGGCCAAATGCCATAAATCAACCACCGTGTTCTTAAATTAAAAAATTTTCTTTATATGAAACAAAAACATGTTACTTCCAAATCAAGGGCTTCAAAGCCTAAATATCATAAGAGGTAATTTCTCACTTTTGCAAATGCAAGAGGTATTGCTACACATATTTAGTAATCACAATCATAGTGAAAACTTATTGTCCTATATCCTTAGGAGACGCACTTCCTTGTTTGGGTAAGTCATTTTTCATGTGTTAGGTGATGCACTTTCTAACTTGAGCTTTAACTTCTAGAAGACACACTTTCTAGTTGAGTAATTTCAATTAACCCCTAGGAGACGCACTTCCTAGTCAGGGTATGTTAGTTTTCATGTATTAGGTAACATACTTTCTAACTTGAACCATTACTCCTAGAAGACGCACTTTCTAATTGAGTCATTTCATTTAGCCCTTAGAGGATGCACTTCCTAGTCTAGATAATTAAAGTTTCATTCGTTAGGTGAAGCACTTTCTAACTTGAACCATTACTCCTAGAAGGCGCACTTTCTAATTGAGTCATTGCATTTAATCCCTAGGAGACACACTTCCTTGTCTGGGTATTTCAGGTTTCATGTGTTAGTAACGCACTTTCTAACTTGAACATTCACTCCTAGAAGATGCACTTTCTAGTTGAATCATTTCATTTAACCCTTAGGGGACACACTTTCTAGTCTGGATAATTCAAGTTTCATTCGTTAGGTGAAGCACTTCCTAACTTGAACCATTACTCTTATAAGATGCACTTTCTAGTCGAGTCATTACATTTAACCCCTAGGATATGCACTTCCTTATTTGGGTATTTCAAGTTTCATGTGTTAGTAACGTACTTCCTAACTTGAACCATCACTTCTAGAAGATGCACTTTCTAGTTGAGTCATTTTATTTAACCCCTAGGAGAAGCACTTCCTTATCTAGGTGATTTAATTTTCATGTGTTAGGAGACGCACTTCCTAATTTTGGTCATCAGTTGTACTTTGAAGAGACACATTTCTTTAGCAGGGCCTTGATTCATCCTCTTTACTGTACTTTTCAAAAATTGTGATCTGATGACACTCACATAATTTTCTAGTGTAAATTAGGGCAAAAATTTTATTCGTGTTTATGTGACAGGACCCTCCTGAAGAATGTGAATTTATTTTATGCCCAGGACCCTCCTGAAGAATGAAAATTTATTTTTTGCTTAGGACCCTCCTGAAGAA
>NC_061113.1:199579813-199654031 GCF_002878395.1 Capsicum annuum
AATAAGTTGTGTCATCATGGTTAAACAGAATTGATGTCAAAATCCATGTCAGATGGGGTAGGATTTTAATCTGGCCGTGACTATGTCCGGCTGAACAATATCTTATATCTATGTTGAAGATCTAACTTCGCTGACATGTTAACTATGAAAGCTCCAGACTCTATCAAAATATAAAAGAATCTTTTTAATTTCTTGACTTGGTTCAAAAATGGAGGTACAGTCGAGTTCAATATACTTATGTTAACCTTGTCTCTGTGACGCCGTCTAGTAAGTTGTGCCTCTCTAGCCCATATTGTTGAGAAAAAGGGCGAATTTCCGCACAATTAGAACTTCTAGACACGCAGGTTCAACATAAGGTTATTAAATCTCTACAGGCCCCATGTTTGGGTAAAAGAAGTCGTCCATACAGTCATAAAACTACTTAAGATTCTTTTCTATTTCGGTTGGTGCTTTGGTTCGGTCTTCCGACTTAGGCTTAATCCGATATTATTATATGGTCTGGTAGGCTGAGTGGCATACCCCAACCTAATTTATTATTATTATTATTATTATTATTATTATTGTTGTTGTTGTTGTTGTTGTTGTTACTATTATTATTATTATTATTATTATTTTAAAATTTATATATTACACGTTTATTGCAAGTTAAAAGGAAGTGGAGGTTTGCTTCCGTTAATTTTTGATTCACATAAGGTTCACGTAAATTTTGCTCAAGTGTTGAATGTCCATGTGTATAATTATCTTATATGTTGCATTAATATTTGAATGTTTTAGGTTTGTGGGATTACATTAATAAACAGAAAACTGAAGTCTTGTATTAAATTATTAGCTTATTATTCTTCTTTTATAAAAATAAAATAAAAGAGTTCTTTGATTATTAAGTTACGATAATGAATATGTTTAATAATCATCTTTTCTTTCATATTTAACTAAATACACTCAGATGTTTTTTTTATTTTATTATTATTATTATTATTATTATTATTATTAAGAAAAGATATCATGCACGCATACTCAATTTTCACAATGAATTCTGCTTAGACTAAGTAACGCCTATTTAATTAATAATTAATTGTAAAGGTGAATTTGAGTGAGAAGGGTTACGGATTTATCCCAAACACGTTGTAAGAAAAGAGTAAAAATGAGAATAAAGTAGATAAGATAAAATCATCATGAGTTTATAAGAGACAAATCAATGCCTTTAATGTTAGATAAATATTAGGTACGTTTTAAATATTTGTCTCAATTAAGAATGTGTTTTACGCATCTTTTTTGAGACATTTTAAAATTCAAGGATGCAATAATGCACCTTGACAAATAATTAAATCTTAATTTTTTCGATTTATTTAATATCAAAGGTGTAGATAAATATTTTTGGTATTTTAAAAATGAGCGAATTTAAGCCTTAACATAATTTATCCAAATAATTTAAGTCAAGATAAGTCAATAAAAGCGATCGTGCTAGAACCATGGGACTCGAGGGGTGACTCACACCTTTTCCTCGGTCAACAAAATTTTTTCCCCGATCTTTTATTTTCGCAGACAAACAAGAGTCATTTCCTTTTAGTTATGGATTCAATAAGGTGACTTGAAACACCACAACTCAATTTCAAGTGGCGGCTCTGTAAATAAACTATTCTCTATTCAATATTATCACTTCAATTGGAAAAATCCTTCGACCTTCGAACCCTCGAGCGAAAAAGGGGTGTGACAATAGAGTCTTGATCTTTTATTGTTGTTATGCAAAAGAAATTAGATCTCCAGCATAGATATGAAAATTATCTAGCCGGACATAGTCACGACCGGAGAGAGAGTAAATAATTATACATAAAATAAAATATCTTTAATGGCCGGATGCAAGGCTGGAATAGTAATAACGACAAGCTTTTATTCCACAGTTGAGATTATTTTATAAGAGAGAAGAGAGAGCACTCTAAGCTAGAGAGAGAAAATGAAAAAGAGAAGATAAAAAGATTAAAATTTCTGCCTTCCCTAACAAATGAAGGCATCTATTTATAGGAAGAAAATGGTATCTACAAATAGTATTATTGATCCCACATCCGGGTCCTATGTACAGTGGATCTACTGTGTAGGAATAGTACTAAGGGTTTCACATTCGGGTCCCGTGCACAGTAAATATTCTGTGTGTATTACAATTTTTTTTCTTTTTAATTTTTTAAGAAATTATTCAGTTCTTGCAATGGCTTCATCAGATAGCGATTTATCCAAAGAAACAGGCTGAGAATCATGAACTTCTTCGTCGGCAATATCATCGCTGGTTATACTCTTCATGGAAGTATCTGATTTATCATGATTATCAACTAATTTCATCAGATTTCTTCGAACTTCTTCCAAATATTTTTCAATCATCTCGATCCTATCTCCATCATGGATAGAGATTCTTCTAGCAATATGCTTTAGTGATTTATCCTCGACAATATCTTTTCTAGGGGCTATAGAATATTCTTGAATCGTCTTTCTAATAGTATACATGAGTTCTTGTCCATATAATATTTTTATTTTGGGATCCTTGCACATCAATTTGTCCCAAAAATTATTATAAAATACCCTATATAAACAAGGGATTTGTTCTTTAATGAATTCTAGTTCTGGAGTCCATTTATAAATCCAGGGAATAGAAAATTCAATAAAAAAGTACATTTGATCAATTTTATCTAAATTACAGATATGGTCTACATGATATAATCCATTCAGATGCGGGGATACTTTGTTTCATTCTTTGTATAACTTGAGGAATGGATCAGGCAATATCTGAATGGTTGGACCATGATAAGACCACAAATCTATAAACCAGTTAGGGATAGGTTCTGCAAATGTCTTTGTGCATATCTTTATAAACTAAGTATGCTTATGTCTATCATTATTATAATAAAGAGCTTTAGAGAAAGCTTTAATGTAGTCCCAATAAGTGAAATTGATCTTGGAACCTTTAAGCAATATCTGCTTCTCAGTCATTGAGGTCACTCTCCAATCTTCTATGGATATGATCCGTTTAATAACAATTTTAGAGAAGTTATAAGTGTTCTCTTCACTATTATACCCAGAGAATGTTCAAATTCTGCACTCCATGTGGTAATGAGAATCATTTCATAATAAGTGCGGATTTTGTATGACTTACCCGAAAAGTATAAATTATTTATCAAATATTTGTGGAGTATCTCCCATGATCTATTTTCCTCTGAATCTCAGAGTTTTCGACAAAAAATATCATTTCTTTATTTTTAATTTGTTTATAGGACTTGATATCATCATTTTCCTTTTTCTTCGTAATCGAAACAAACATATCATTTTTTTGTACTGTCAGATAGGCTTGCAATTGCTCGTTTAACGGGTTGTGTTCTAGAATATCATCCAGATGGATCGACTGTGATGATGAAGATTCGTCTGTTTGGGATACGTTGGAGTTTATCAAACTCCTATTTCCCATTTGTATAACTGGGGAATTGGACGAGGATCTTTATGACGATCCTCAATATGATCTGATTGTTGGGGATGATCTTCCCCTTCCTCCGGAGTCTCATCTTCCTCCTGATCTTCCTTGACTTTTTTCTCTAGCTATTTGCCATGGTGGATCAGTAGCCATACTTCAAATAGGACAATTAATCAGATATTTCCAAACCATACCAATCAATATCTCTAATTTCTTCATAATTGAAGACATTAAATTCTTCTTCAATCATATCATTGATGATTTTATCAATTATGAGATTTTGAATGTCTCTGTATAATGAAATTACCTTTAAAATGATGATCAAAATATTTTCAGGAAGAAAAGATGTATAAAAATTTATTTTAAAATAAGATACTTCCTAGTTAAGAAATCAGGGAGGGAATTATCAATTCCTTTTTTATATTGAATTTCAAATCAAAGGAGGCTAAATGAGCTTGCTACCTTGCAAATATTAATTTTGAAGCATCAAGTTTAAAATCTTTATCAAACATATATTTTACAGATTGAGCATCAGTTTTTATCAAAAACTTTTGATTATAAAGATCATCCTGAAATTTTAGAACACATTTAACAATGGTTAGCATTTCATGAGCTACCGTAGCATATTTTTTCTGACTATCAGTCCACTTACCTGAATGAAATCTTATTAAGCATTCAGTTTTATCATGGGGATTAACTTGTTTCAATATTCCTCCATAACCAATATTCAATACATCAGTCTCAATAATTTTTTGCCAAGCAAGATTGGCTAAAGTTAAACAGGATAAAGATTCAACATGCTATTTAATACGTTTAATAATATTGATGAGATTGTCGGTCCAAGAGCCTTTATAATCTTTTTTTAGTTTATTGTATAAAGTGTCTAAATCGCGAGATAAATTCTCGTAAAAATGGAAAATATAATTCAGGCTTCCTAAAAATCTCTGCATTTGAGTACAGTCAGTTATAACATCAAGAAATTTAGAAGCAAAATCAATGGATATTTGGATGGAAGTAATCTTCCCTTGACAAATATTATGTCTAAGAACCTAACATTTAGTTGAAATAAACTCATTTTTGGTTTCGATATCACCAAATCATTCTGTATCACAATTTTATTAAAAATATCAAGATGCTTGATATGTAATTCAAATGTTTTAGAAAACACAAGAATGTTATCAATATAAACGATGATGAAATCTATATTAGGATTAAATACATCATTTATTATTTTCTGAAATTCTGATGGAGCATTTTTTAAACCAAAAGGCATGACGTTCCATTCATATTTCCCAAAAGGAACATTAAAAGTAGTTTTATAAGTATGCTACTTGAAAATTTGAATTTGTCAATATTCAGATTTTAAATTAAATTTAGAAAATATATTGGCATCGTATAACCGGGATAATAAATCTTTTTTATTTGGAATAGGATACCAAATCCATTTTGAATATTTATTTAGAGGTTTGTAATTTATTACCAACCTGGGAACACCACATTCCTTTTCTGCTGCATTATTAACATAAAAAGCAGTACATGACCAAGGAGATTTTGAAGGTTTTATCAAACGCTTTTGTAACAGATTATCAATCTCTTTTTGCAGAATTCAACTAATTCAACATTTATTTGAAAAGGTTGCGATTTTATTGGGATATTATCGTCATAGAAATTATCATCATAAGGAAGAATAACGATATACCTTTTGCAATTCTAAAAAGCACTGGGTGATCAGCATAAATATCAACAGTCATTTGTTCGAAAATTAATTTAATTTTTTCCTGTACCTTAGTAGATTTCATTGTATAAAAAAATAATCATGCTAAGTAATTCAAGTTGTAAAAAATTAATATGTCTTTGCTTCATATCAATTAAAGCATTTATATCCCTAGTTACCAGATCTGTAACAAAAAAATAAGATATCTCTTAATTTTTGTAAGTAGCAGTAAATTTTTTTGCATAAATATGAGTATAAGGATAAACAACATTTATAAAAGGAGTTCCAAGTATAATTGGAGGGTCTCACTAATTTTTTACCAAAAAGAAAAAATGTGAAATGCACACTTTATTTTGGCAAATATGAGTATTAGGCAATTTATACTCTATATCAAGAGCATGTCCAGATGCCGATTTAACTATATGAGTAGTTTTTTTGAAAATATCTTGTGGGAATTAATCCTTCTTGTATGCAACTAACATCTACGCCACTATCGATCATAGCAATATTAGTTATAGAGAAATAATTATTAATCAAAATAGTACATTTAATATATCATTTATGGGCAGTAACAATTTACATCATACCTAAAAAATAATCATTTTCAAGTCAAGGGAATTTTGAATATCATCAATATTATCATTTTCTTCAAAAATCTTTTCTTTCCCTTTAGAATTTTCAGTGTGAGAAATATTTTTTTCGATTTGCGAAATTCTGTGATCACAAATCATTTGATTTTGTTTAACAGATTTAATCTCCCTTTTTAAGTTTTCAACTTGAATTTTTAAATCATCAAAAGAAGTATCTTTGCCAGGAGTATAACTCATAGCAAGTCGTCTATTAACTTCTGCTAAAGAATAAGACATAAAATTATTGCTATCAGCAATTTTAGGAGTAAAGGTATTGCTATCAGCATGTTTAGAAGTACTAGGTTTTGAACTAGTAGATAAATTAATAATCTTTTCACGTAGTTTTTCATCCGAAACTTCTTTAAAAAGTGCTAACACATTTTCAGAAGTAATGGTTTGAACATTTAAATCTTCAAACTGGGATTGCAAATTATAAAATGCGTCATCACAAGTACAGGTATCACCTTGACAATCAGAACAATTACTAACATTATCATTATCCAATGGATCAGGAAATTCAATATCATTTTTTTATTCAGATTCAGTATTATAATCAGATTCCGAACCTGTGTATAATAAATCATAAACTTGATCATACACATCATCAGCAAGACCTAAAGATTTAAGCTTTTGGAGGTTACAATTTGGAGCAATATGCCCAAACTTACCACATCTATAACATTTAATCTTAGCAAGATCTCGCTTAGATCTATTTTGGCAAATCTAGTAGATTTCCTATAGGTTTTATAGTTTCACATTCTTCTTTAGACCTGTATCTAGATCTCCTTTTTCTATAAGGCTGATCATTTTTGGAATATGTATTTCCTTTCTTCCTAGAAGTGGAAGCTGGTTCAGATATACCAAACTAGGTACAAAAATCTCCTATATGAGATTTTTCTCTAAGCTTATCAAGCTTAATTTGTCTAGTCAATTTTAACTCATTACACAGGTTTAACCCTTCTTGTGTACAAACTGCTATCAAATGACCATAGGTATGGTTTCCCCAAGGAATTTCACCATAGGAGCCTCTAAGAGCTTTTCTAACCCTTTCGACAAATAAAGTAGGAAGTCCGTCTATAAACTTGGCCTTTCAATGTTCATAACTATTTTTGGGTAATTCCATAACCCTAATTTCATAACCCTACTTAGAAAGGTTTCTTTATACTACCTAAATTCTCATAGGGTCTTACATCTAAGCCCATTTAAGAGAGTATGAATATTTTCATACTCGTTGGTAAATCTACCATTAAAGGGTTCTAAAATTATAAGAACGAGCGTATAAAAAACATCTTCCCTATTTGTAAGGAGGGTTATTCCTAGATTATCAGTCCCTTGAGTAGTAGATATAGCATTAAAGATTGACTCTCTTTTCTCTTGAGTCAAATAATTGTCCCACCAGCCATGAAGTTGGCCAATAAAACCAGCAACTGTCATTTTATAGATAACTTTATCTGTTCTATTATTTACATTACCAGTGGCTTTACACACCTTTGAATACATCATCATGCGGAGTACGAGGATCATTAATTACCTCTCAGTTAAGACATCAAGATTTCATTCATAAATATTATCTCTACTATAAGACGTATTAGTCTGATTCCAATCTCTTTCCTCTATAAGAACATCTTGAGGAGTGGGCTGCAGATAGTAATAAGTTTGCATGCGAGGTGAATTGGCATATCTGTGATTCTTACTCGGCTATTTTCTAATCATTCCTTTGAGCTTATTAAGCTCTGATTTAGTCTGATTTTTCAAATCAGGAGTGGTTTCTAGATTATCAGCAAAGGCATTAGACAAACAATGGGTCTAATATTTAAACCAGAAAACTTTTTATCAAGAAGCTATTCTAAATCATGTAAAGGTGATTTAAATTTAAATACCTCAATATTGGGGGTCGTTGAATACCGGTTTTAGTCGTCAAATCTTCTATCTTGCTTTCAGAAGAAGGAAACAATATCAGTAGAATTTAGGCTAATACTCAGTTTCTTTATTAAATCAATTAACTGATCGAGTTTCTTATCAAGAGAGGAAATATGTTCTCCTAAAACTTTCACATATAAGCTCAAATAATTATTTTGAGAAATGAAATTATTAATTTCTGCAACAGTTACCTTAGCAACTTCATTATCAATGAATTTTTGAAATGCAAAAAATATAATACGCGTATTATTCGGTAATATAAAATGAGGTTGGGGAGGGTAAAAGCTTTAACAATGTTACCACTATTATCTTGATATGATATTTCAAGCACCTTAACATATAATGACAAATAGGTGGTTATAAACCAAGGTACAAAGCACATAATTTGATTATGCAATGCACAAGTTTCATGCAATTCTTGAGAAATATTATTCATCTCTTCAGGACTATAAGTCTAAAAAAACCAAGTTCTAAACTGGTTTCATTTTTTATTAAAACATTCTTTTTTAATATAATTTCTTGCTTGGGATCCAGGACTAAAATTAATTTGGTGTGGAATTATTAAATATTATTTGGATCAAAGTTTATTTCAGAAGCAATATGAATATCTCTAAACCACACATGAACTTGTAGGCAAACCACCATAAAAGCATCTTTCTCGTTTTCTCTAAACCTCTATCAATAACAACTTTCAGGCACTAGCCCAAAAAAACACACCTAGAATTTTAACTAATCATGACATAAGGAGAGGTCACTGAAAGGTTAGAACATGAGGACCTGAAACATAAAAGAATAACTTTGACACTCAACTGAGGCCTGAAGAATAAAGTATCAATGACATGAACTTGTTAGAGAGGTCTGAACTGAGGACATACAAACATAAACTAAATTTTTTGATCATTAGAGGTGTAGCATGATCACCTGAAATTGAACATACTGTAAGGTATGGGTACATGAGGCATGAGCAGCATGACCTAAGTTTGGAGTTCATGATTTCATGGAACATGATTCGTACTGCTGAGTGAACTGGAACTCCTTATATTAGAAACTGAAAGCGTACATGGTTTTTCTATAAAGTGCATAAATATGAGCTTTGATGATGGAGCTGACATGTTAGGCATGAGTAGATATCATGATGGCTGAAAACCTTGCACTGAGATAAGAATAGTTTAGGAATTGTCCTTCCTTACTGCTTCTCTACACATACTGGCACTACTACTAGAGTCTGAAAGACTAACTTGGTTACTTGTTCTATCATCTCCCCCTTAGATTTAAGCCACCATCCTAAGTTTGTGACCACTTTACTAAATTCTAAACTGAACTACAATCACTTTACTCTAGAGTCTGGGGTATAATAATACACATGAATGATAAAATCATCCACACCATCATACTTAATCTCGAATCAACAAACTTAAATTCTTACATACACTGTTCAAGCCTACTGATTCACCTTTCGTACAACTAGCCCCATGAATATATAATCTGCTCAATTTGGATAATGCTATCCTAACTCTACTACTGCTAAACTTCTGGGTTTATGCTTCTAACTCTAGATCATATACTGAAAAAAAGGGATTCTAAGAAGGGATCTAAAAGCATATCTGTCTTTAGCTTAACGCATAATTTTCATGACTATGAATAAAATCTTTCAAAATTTAGGACTTAAAAGCTCTGTTGGGATACTTTCTAGCCTGTGTGAAATCCCATAATTATTTGTAGGGACTGTCTGAGAAAGCTCTACCTGTAGAAATTTGAGCTTGGCTAATCTATTACCTCAAAACCAAGGCAGAGTTGGCATAAATAAAAATGAAGCATGATGAGAATCTATATAAGTTCCTTAAAGAACCTTTCTGTAGCACGATCTGAGAAATAAAAAAAGGGAAACATTTCCTAAATGCCCTGTAGCATCTCAAAGAAAAGTACAGATGTCTCCATACGATTCCGTAAGACTCTACTAGACACGACTTTATAGACACCCTAGTACACTTGAACTCTGTTCTTTGATACTTAGTTTGTAATGACCTGAGACTACCTCCTAGTCATCACACGGTGCTTGGAACTACAAGTGATCCCAAGCTAACCCATGAACTGACATGCTGTTAAGCAACTAAATTATAACATAATAAATAGTTGTTATGCTAAGTGGAAACATAATCATACTAAAAATCTAAAATAGATAGAATACTAATAAAGCTTTACAGTCTGATAAATCTGAAGGATGAAATTAAAATTACATGACTGACTCTGACTGACATCTATGAAGCCACTACTATACTAACTATAGATAGCTGGGACATGCCTCCAACTACTATTAGTCAATACACATGAAACTAAATGAACTATACATGAACTAAAACTGTCTGGAGTTCCCAAAGTAGGAGACTCATCACCTATTGGCTGGAATCTGCAACTGTCTGATTGTGATGTGCGGGCTACAACTGATACCTATATTATGAAATAATGTAGCCACAAAGACATATATGTGGACCAGTACTCCTAGATTATAGGGGTGAATGCAATAAGTAAAACTGATTTCATACGTAATCGTAAAACATGCATGCTAACTGTAAGTAGACTCACCAATAGGCTAGAATAAATTGAAAATTGAAATATCTTAAAGCAAGAGTGATAAACATTTTTTGATAAGATGGTGAATATCTACACTTAGTTTGTATAAACTTTACTTTAATGATATAAGTATAACTGAAGCTGGGATATGATAAAATATGGATACTGTATGATTACTGGGTCTGAAACTATGTGACGGAGACTAACATAAATTGAGGATCTGCATATATAATTACACTGAGCATGAATGGATAAACATACTAACTTATTTAATTAACTGAATGACTAATAGCTGAATATTAGGCATATAAGACTGAACTGTACTTAGTCTGAATAACTGGACTAAAACTGTAGAGTATTATACATATGAGGTAAGGACTGACTAACATGAGGTAACTGAGCATGAATTCATGAAAAACTATATTATTTGAGAATGCAAGACCAAACATATAACATTATTCTGAAATAGTCTGTAAACTGAGGTACTGAAATACTGATCACTGATAACTATATGCTATGGTCAAGAAAACTTAAAACTAAACAGTGTTACTGATGTAATTACTGGACTGAGACTATGATTGAGATTGTAACTAAGACGGTAATTGAGAATATAACTGAGACTGTAACTAAGACTGTAACTAAGACTATAACTGAGACTGTAACTAAGACTGTTACTAAGACTGTAACTAAGACTGTACTGGAACTGAATACTAATTTTTGATAATAGAGTAACTAATAGTTATGATTATTGATAACTGAGTTACTGATAACTGGGTGACTATTTCTAAGAGTCCTGATTCTATAAAACTAAATTGAGTTCCATAATGAGTCTAAAGCTGAAACTATAACTGTAGGAGGTATCATCTAATTGACATGCCCCAATCTGAGCTAATCAGGGTCCAACCTGTAGCCCTAGTTAGAAGGGTATCAGTACCGTGCCATGGATACTAACACTGGTTGTGTGGATCCACTAAAGTGGTGTTCCGAAGGACTAAGAAGTAACCTTATATTAGTAGGAAACTCATGAGATATATGTCAACCCTATACTGGCATGAAGACACCTCAAACCTGTGTTGTCTACGTAGTTTTATAACTCAGGGATTCCTACTAAGGTTCAAACCCTCTGCTGGCAGGAATGTCCCCATCCCTAGGTTCGCTCGGTGCTGAATCCCACTCCCAACTGAATGACCCTGGAATACTAACTGGTGTATACAATGATAACTGATAAGCTCAAGTCATGGTATTCTGAAAATAATAGTGCATACAGATTTTGAGGTAATTATTAACAATTAAACTGATATTAGGACTAAAACTAGATTGTACTAGGCTTGACTGAACCCATACTAATTCTATTGACTGACTGAACTGCACTTAGTTCACTAGTTTTGTTAACTGTCTAAATATACACTAAGTTCTGTAACTGACTAAGTGCTACTGTATGTGATATCACTGAGACTATTCTGAAGCTATGTAATTCTAGGAAAACAGCTAGATTTTGGGTATTGAATACCCCCAGGACTCGATAGCATTGAAAGTAAAACAAGGCATAGTCATAATAAAGTAACAATAGTAGCTTGGTAATAATGCTTTCATTTAGACATTTTGTCAAACAATTGATAGGCATGAACTTGTACATGAATGGGACCACATGATAACATGTCATGATCATGAACTTGAACATAGGAATATCTTAAACATAGGAGCATAGCATGATTACATAACTAAAATCATGATTTGAGGATTTATGTAAAATTTACGTGAAATAGGACTTGGGCCTTTCTTCCAAACATGTAAATATCATAGCTTGAACATAAGGATGTCTTAAACATGAGGTAACAATAGAGTTACATGGCTAATTTCACAATTTGGGGATTTGATATCAAGATCATAACATTCAAAATACGTATTGGTTCATTCCACTTGAAAACATATGGACTCTTAATTTGAAATTAAAGTTATGGGGATCATGAGCTAAAACATGGGAGTAGTTAAATCATGAAAATCACAATAATATAAATATTAAAAATATGGGTTAAGGATTTAACATGTGAAAATGACCATTCAAACATCTCAAGGCAATTTCAATGAAACCATTCGTAAATATGATACATAATCTAAATTCGTGGAGGTTTCATGGATATAATACATATTAACATGTAAAGATCATAACTTTGAATTTGAAACTTGTAAAACTCATAACTTTAAATTTAAAAAGGGTTCTTGGGCTCCATGGGTGAAAGGGGACCCATGGATGAATTCCCACATACCTTAATTCTATGGATTCTTAAAGAAATCATGAATTTGAAGCTTGAATCCTTGTGTTCTTGAGAGAAAAATCATTAATTATTGATCTTGGGGAAAAAGAGGGTTTTTACATTAGAAATATTGAGGAATATGGGCAAGCAATGCCCTTTTGGATGCTATAAATCGTCCTTTGGACATTTGGGGTTAAAGGGAAAGGACCAAAGTGCCCCTTGACCCTTGAGAATCTAAAACTATGGGGGAATAGCCCCTACTTTGCGACCCCTACTTGGGTCAAGTAGCCCTTATGAACCAACCCCTACTAGGGTCAAGCAGCCTTCACGTCAAGGGGCTATCATGACCCCTTACTACCTCACATAAAAAATGGCATAACTTTTCACTCGGGTATCAGATTTAGGCGAAATTAGTATCGTTGTAAAGTTGATTAAATCATATACAATTTGGTGGGTATTGATCTAAAAAATTGAACATGTATAAAAAGTTATACATATTTAAATTATATTCTTGTAGAATCAAATATCAATTTTTTGATGAATCAAATGATATTAGCTTAACTTAGCTCTAAATGGTTCCTATGAACATTTTTAACCTCATGAAAATTTCACACACTAGTATAAAGATCACGAAACTTATATTTACATGAGAATAACTTGGATTATGGCTTATACACGTAGGAACAATGATTTAAAGACTAGCCTAAAAATATGGGGTATTACAGTGTGGCTCCTGCTGAGCTTAAAGAGTTAAAAGAGCAACTTAAGGAACTTTTAGATAAAGGTTTCATAAGGCCCAGTTTTTCTCCATGGGGCTCCCCCGTCCTGTTCATGCGAAAGAAGGATGGTTCTTTGCAGATGTGCATTGACTATCGTCAGTTGAATAAAGTCATAATCAAAAATAAATATCCTTTTCCTAGGATTGATTATTTATTCGATCATCTCCAAGGTCTAAGTTATTTCTCCAAGATATACCTTAGATCCGGCTATCATCAGCTTAGAGTAAGGGAATGTGACATTCTAAAGACAACTTTTAGAACCTGTTATAGTTATTATGAGTTTCTAGTCATGTCATTTGGTCTTACCAATTCCCCCATAGCCTTCATAGACTTGATAAATAGAGTGTTTAAATAGTATTTGGACATGTTTGTCATAGTATTTATAGATGATACTTTTGTCTATTCACGTAGTGAGGATGATTATGCAGTCCACCTTAGAATTGTGTTACAAACTCTAAGAGATCACCAGTTGTTTGCCAAGTTCAGAAAATATGAATTTTGTCTCAGATCAGTAGATTTCCTCAGTCATATTATTTCTAGTGACAATATTAGGGTTGATTCCCAAAATACAGAAGCAGTAAGGAATTAGCCTAGACCTATTTCTCCTTCAAATATTATATGTTTCTTGGGTTTAGCTGGCTATTATAGACATTTTGTTAATATTTTCTCATCTATTGCATCTTCTATGTCTAGATTGACTCAGAAGAAAGTTAAGTTTCAGTGGTCAAATTCCTGTGAGAAAATTTTCAGGAGTTGAAGACTCGACTCACTTCAGCCCCAATTTTAGCATTACCGATGGTACAGATGGGTTCGTTGTCTAATGTGATGATTCTAGAATTAGTATGGGTTGTGTTTTGATGTAGAGAGGTAAGGTTATTGCCTATGCCTCTAGACATCTTAAACCTCACAAAAAGAACTACCCTACCTATGATCTTGAGTTAGCTAATGTTGTGTTTGCATTGAAAATCTGGAGGCACTATACTTATGAGGTGCATGTTGATATGTTTACAGACCATAAAAGTTTGCAGTATGTATTTACTTAGAGAAAATTAAATTTTTATTAGAGAAGGTGATTAGAATTATTGAAGGATTATGCTATGAGTCTGTTTTATCATCCGGGCAAGGCCAATGTAGTGGCAAACAACCTTAGTATATTGTCTATAGGTAGTGTTGCAAATATGGAGAATGATAAGAAAAAACTAGTTTGGGAAGTTCATCGGTTAGCTAGATTAGGTGTGAGGTTGGTTGACTCAGCTAAAGGGAATGTTTGGGTTTAGAGTAGATTCAAATCCTCTCTAGTTTCTAAAGTAAAAGAGAAGTAGGATAAGGATCCTAGTTTGGTCAAATTGAAAGGGTCAGTTAAAGACTAAAAGATAGAGGTTTTCTCCCAAGGGGAAGATGGTGCGTTGAGGTACCAGAGTAGATTGTGTGTGCAACGTATTGATGATTTGAGGTAGAGAATTATGGTGGAAGTGCATGGTGTGCGTTACTCCATTCATCTAAGAGCCACCAAGATACACCAGGACTTGCGGGAAGTTTATTAGTGGAGTGGTATGAAGAAAGATATAGCAGAATTTGTAGCCAAGTGTGCAACTTATCAACAGGTTAAGGTAAAGCACCAAAGACCTGGTTATACATTGCAGGAGTTTGGTATCCCTATTTTGAAGTGGGAAGAGGTGATTATGGACTTTGTGAATAGATTACCCCATTCGCGCCGTCAACATGATTCGGTTTGGGTTGTTATAGACAGATTGACTAAGTTAGCACATTTTTTACCAATTCATACATCCTACACAGCTGAAGATTATGCTAAGTTATATATCAGAGAGTTAGTTAGACTACATGAAGTTCCTATATCTATCATCTCAGATAGGGGTACTAAGTTTACCTCTCAGTTTTAGAAAGCCTTTTAGAAGGGTCTTGGTACTTAAGTTCATCTTAGTTTAGCTTTTCATCCACAGACAGATGGTCAGGCAGAGAGGACCATTCAAACTTTAGAAGATATGTTAAGGGCACGTGTTCTTGACTTCAAAGGCAGTTGGGATGACCACTTGTCGTTGATTGAGTTTGTCTACAATAATAGTTACCATGCTAGTTTCAGATGGCCCCGTTTGAAGATCTTTATAGGCGGAGATGTATATCACCAGTCGGTTGGTTTGATGTGGGTGAGGCCGCTTTGATTGGAACAAATATGGTGTTTAAATCTATCAAGAAAGTTTAGTTGATTTAACAGAGATTGAAAGCACCTAAGAGTCGTCAGAAATCTTATGCAGACATAAGAAGAAGAGATCTTGTGTTTAAGGTTGATGACCTTGTGTATTTGAAAGTTTCACTCATGAAGGGGGTGAAGAGATTTGGCGAAAAGGGGAAGATTATTCCCCGATATATAGGCCCTCACAGGATTTTGAATCATGTTGGAAGGTAGTGTATAAGCTTGAGTTACCCGCAAACTTATCTTTAGTTCATCCAGCGTTCCATGTGTTCTTATTAAAGAAGCATATGGACGATTTCGCCCTTATAGTCCCTCTAGAAAGTACAGATATTCAGAATAGCCTTTCATACAAAGAAGTTCTAGTAGAGATTCTTGATTACTAGATCCGTAGACTACGGAACAAAGAAGTTCCCTTGGTCAAAGTTCTGTGGCAAAGTCAGTCCGTTGAGGGTGCTACTTGGGAAGCAAAAGCAGACATGCATACCAATTATCGTCACCTTTTCTCCACGAACTCAGATTCAGCCGAAGGTAACAGTCTTCCTTAATTCAGTTCTTTTCCAGTCTCAGATTCAGCCATATAGTTATCATCATGTAAATACATGCACTCGTAGATTATCTCAGTCATTCAGTATGTTCTATATTCAGTCATGTAGTTTTTTCAGTTGTGCATGTCAGCACATAGCCTCAGATTCCTCAGTATTTTTAGTTTAGCCATCCACATTTGAGGATGAATGTTTCCAAGAGGGATATAATGTAATACCTCATACTTTTTCCTAACTCAATTTAGCTCCTAGAATGTCAAGGGTTAGCTTAAAAAATGAATAACCTTTGATACATATAGAATTTTCCAATTCTAAACCCTCAAGTGTGTAGAAAATGGAATTAGCTTCCCAACGATACCAATTTTTCCTCAATACGATATTCGATTGTGAAGTTAAGACGCTTTTAGCAAAATAGTCTAGCATTTCGACAAGAACCGCATCGTGGTGAAGGCCAAAATGATAATTGTTAATTTCCAGTGGACCTCCGTGATTATGGTACATCGTATTAAAGTACCATTTCTCGATTGTAAGAATCCAGTAGCCCAATCCGATAGTACCGCATCACGATGACGGCCTAAATGACATTTCAGTGGCTTACCACAATAGCTCCTCGTCGTGTTGATTTTCCAATTCTCAGTTGTCAATTTCCAGTAAGCCACCACGATGGTGGCGTATCGCAGTGGGTGGCAAAATTGACTTCCAATTTTTTTAAGTTAAATTTTAAAAGGGTAGTTTAGTCTTTTCCCAAGCCCCAAACCGTGTAAAAAAATAATATTAAGCTCATTCTAAGCATTCAATGCTCACTTTTCATCAATTCTCTCTCAAGAAAACCCTAGAACCTCAAAACTTAACCTCCAAGAAATCAAATTTCCTCCATTTTTTTACAAGATAACTCAAAATTAAGGATTCCCATTTCAAAAGATTCAAAAATTCATCTTCAAGAGCATAAATAGGGATTTAAGTTCAAGCTTTCTTAGTAACTACATCAATTAAGGTACGTGAGGTTTATGAACAAGGATATTCTTTCATCCTTGTGCCCAAAACTAGTTTTTAATTACAAATTTACATGATTTTGTATGAATATACATGAGTTTCAAATGAGGGTTCATACCCGTTATTGTTATTTGCAAGATTATGAGATTTCAAATGATTTAGATGTTGAATTGTATGTCTATTTTTATATTTTCATGCGTATTGCAGTAATTTCCAGATTTTAAGTTGAATTATCAATACCTTCATTATCAAGCATGAATATTATTATATTTTGACATGAATTTGATGTATGGGTATTAAGCCCTAGTTGACTATTGCTATTTCAAGATTGATTATGCTATGAGCACCCTATGACTAGAGTATTTTAGATTTTTGATAAAGATTTGATCTTTTGATCTAAGCTTAGATATGCAATCCACTTTTCAGTTTCAGAGTACAGTTTAACTTAACAAATATACAGTTGGTTTTCGTAATGAACCATTATACTAGATTTTAAAGTGGATTTCCAACAAAATAAGCATACAGATTAAAGGGAGTAGTATTTAGCACCTAGTTGGGTATGTTCTCATTCCCCAAAACTACGAGCCAACGTAGGTTTACATTATCAGATTATTCTCATTTTATATGGATGATAGATATAGATGTGATAACTTAGATTAGGTTATACTCCTTGGCAAGAGTATGACACCTGTCCCCAACATGAGGTTTTCCCATAAAGGAACTAGACATTGGACTCCATGATAGTTCACATGGTTTATGTCAGTTAGAAGAACCTCCTTACAGAAAAAAGTAACCTTACAAACATCTTTTAAAAAAATTCCCTACAGCCTAACAGTAAAGACTTTTAGAGTAGTTTTTAAAAGTATTTCCCTAAAACTAAAAGTAAATAAATAGATTTTGAGTAAATTTTTCCTATAGCTTACAGAAAAAAGTAAAGAATAATAGAACATCTTTTAGAAACTAAGTGTAAAGGCTCACAATTTTATTCAGACATTGCTTTATATAAGTCTTTAGCGACAAATTTCAGCTTTCAAATTTCAGATATAAAAGTGAGTACTTTCTACACTTAGTCAACATGATTTACAGACAGAACACTAGTACAACTTTTAGAACAAAATGTTATGACTCACTAGATTTATAAAGTATGATTTGCTACTCATGATTATGATACTCAGTTTTAAGATATTTTAGCTTATGTGACTCAACTACATTTAGCATACATTATTTTACAAATTGTGATAATGTTGAGACATTGCTTTACTTATACATTCACCCCCATATACTCAGTACATTCTTAAAGTAATGATCGACATATACGTCTATGTGCTACATTGTATCATAATGTAGGTAGGTGCTCAATTCTAGCAGCATGAGTGATTTTGAGCATCTCCATCTACATCTCGACAGTTGGTGAGTCCTAATATTTTGAGGACTTAGTCTTTCAGTTTTTTAGCTTATTAGTAAAGATGATTCAGACAGCTCAAGTTAGCTGGGGGTTTGTCCCAGTGACTCTCTAGTTATTAGTAGTAGAGGCTTGTCAGTCTGCTAGATTATGATTCATATTTTCAATATTGATTGATTAGACTCCTGAGTCTAGTATTTTTCAAAGGTTATATTTAGAAATTCTTGGTTATCTTAGATAGATTTTTGTATTTAATATGATTTTATATCTATATTCCCTTGTTATGAGATTCAGACTTAGTAGAAGGCATACAGGGTTAGCTTAAGGCTAATCGTAGTCTTAAGAATTGTGTGACATCTCAAGACCCATTTTCAAGGCATTACACTACCCTTGTAGGAGACTCTTTAGAGGTGGTTTGAGTGTACCGATCCTATATTGTGACTTTTGCTAGGCGTAAGACTTGGGTAGACTTATTTGTCTTAGGTATGGTTGACTTTAACATCATCTTGTGTATGGATTTCTTAGCTCTGTACCATGCTATCCTAGATTGTTATGATAAGACAATGACTTTAGCGTCACCGGGTGTGCCAAAGATAGCTTAGAGAACTGCGCTTCATTCAGGTCCTGAGAGGGTTATATCATATATTCAGGCTCATCACTAGGTTAGGAGTGGATATTTATCTTATTTGGCTCATATTCATAATACTAGTGCTTCTTTACCTCCCTCCTTGGATTATGTTTGTGTTATCCATGACTTTATGAATGTGTTCCCTACGAACTTGCTTGGTATGCCTCTGAATCATGATATTGACTTTGCCATTGATGTTGAGCTGGGCACCTAGACCATTTCTTGTCCTCCTAATAGGATGGTGAACTGAGTTAAAAGAATTGAAGGATCAGTTGCAAGAGTTGTTGAATAAGGGATTTATCCGACCTAATGTATCACCTTAGGGTGTGCCAGTCTTATTTGTGAAGAAAAAAGATAGGTTTATGCATATATGTATTGATAAACGGTAGTTGAACAAGGTGATAGTTAAACATAAGTATCCTTTTCCTCGTGTTAATGATTTATTTGATCAACTTCAGGGTGCTTCAATGTTTTCAAAAATTAATTTGAGGTTAGGGTATCACCAGTTGAGGATCAGAGATTCAGATATTCCAAAGATAGACTTTTAGCGGTCATTATAAGTTCTTGGTCATGTCTTTTCGTTTGACCAATGCCCACTGCATTTATGGAGTTATGAATAGAGTATTTTTACTATATCTCAACTCTTTTATTATTGTATATATAAATGGTATCTTGGTTTATTCTCAGAGTGAGGATGATTATAAGGAGCATTTATAGATTGTGCTCCAGAGAGTGACAAATGAAAAGTTGTATGCTAAGTTCTCTAAGTGTGAGTTTTGGCTGGAGTCTATCTCGTTCTTGGGTCATGTGGTGACTAAAAATGGTATTATGATTGATCCTTCCAAGATTGCAGCGGTTTGTGATTGGGCTAGACATACTTTACCCACAAAGATTCAGAATCTTGTTGGCATAGCAGGTTACTACCGATGATTTGTTAAGGGTTTTTCATTTATTGCACCTCCATTAACCAAGTTGACTTAGAAGAAGGTTCCTTTTCAATGGTTCGATGCTTATGAGATGAGCTTCAAAAGCTCAAGGACTTGTTGACTTCAGCTCCTATCTTGAATTTTCCCAAGGATGGTGTGGGATTTATCATCTTTTGTGATGCTTTAGGTATTGTTTTAGGTTTGATATTGATGCAGAAAGGCTACATTATTGCATATGCTTCTCGTCAGTTAAAGCCTCATGAGAAAAATTACCCTACCCATGATTTGGAGTTGTGTCCGATTGTCTTTGCTTTGAAGTTGTAGAGGCACTACTTGTATGAAGTCTATTGTGAGATTTTCTTGCATCATCGTATCCTTCAGTAAATTTTCACCCAGTGAGATCTTAATATGAGACAATGTCGTTAGATTGAGTTGCTTAAGGATTATGACTTAACTATTCTCTATCATTTGAGCAAGTCTAATGTAGTTGTGGATGCCTTGAGCTAAAAGTCAACTAAAATGGGTAGCTTAGTGTATCTTTTGACCCAGGAGAGGCCTTCAGCCTTAGAGGTTCAGTCTTTAGCTAACCAGATGGTTAGGCTTAATTTTTCGACACCTGGGTGTGTTTTAGCATTCGTGTAGGCTAGGTCTTTTTTGATGGAGCAGATTTAATCTTATCAGTTTTATGATGTTGGGTTGAAAATAATTCGATATAAGGTATTGAATGGTGAGGTTAAGAAAGCCTCACTTGATCCGAGTGGTATTTTAAGAATTGAAGGTTGATTTTATATCCCGAGAGTGGGTGATTAAATTAGATTGATTTTTAAGAATGCCCATTTTTCTAGGTATTCCATCCATATGGAAGTGACTAAGATGTATCATGATTTGAGGCAACATTACTGGTGGGGGTGGTATAAGGAAGTATGTAGAAGATTTTGTAGCTCGTTGTATTTGTTGTAAGCTGGTGAACGCCAAGCATTTGAGGCTTGGTGGTCTACTTCAGAGGTTACCCATTCTTGAGTGGAAATAGGAATGGATCACCATGGACTTTGTGACTGGGTTGCCTCGTACTTCTCATGGTTCTAATAGTGTTTGAGTTATCATGGATTAATTGATTGAATTGTCTTATTTTATTCCAGTTCAGGTCTCCTTCAGTGCTAAGAGGTTGGCCCATATCTATATTTGTAAGATTGTGTGTTTTCACGGCGTCCCAGTGTCTATTATCTCAAATCAAGGTTTAGTGTTTACATCTTAATTTTGGAAGACTTTTCTAGATGAGTTGGGTACACAAGTTGATCATAGTACATTATTTTACCCCCAGACTGATGGTCAGTCAGAGTGGACTATTCAGGTTTTGGAGGATATGCTTCACGATAGTGTGATGGACTTTGGTGGTCAGTGGGAGCAGCATCGATCATTGGTGGAGTTTGCATATAATAATAACTATCATTCTATTGTTGATATAGCTCCTTTTGAGGCTTTATAAGGTAGGCATTGTCTCTCTTTACTTGGTTGGTTTGAGGTTTTTGAGATTACACCATGGGGTACAAACTTGCTTCATTGGTTATTGGATAAAGTTTGGATCATTCAGGATAGGCTTCGAGCAGCTCAAAGTAGGTAGAAGTGCTATGCAGATTGTAGACTTCGTGGCTTAAGATTTAGTGCTGGTAATCGAGTATTCCTTTGAGTTTCTCCCATGAAGGGTGTGATGAGGTTTGGAAAAAAAGGGAAAGCTTTGCCCTAGGTATATCGATCCATTTGAGATTCTTCAGGCTATAAGTGATGTGGCTTATAAGTTTGCTTTGCCCCCAAATTTATCAGTCGTTCATCCAGTCTTTTATGTTTCCTTATTGCAGTGTTATATTCCGTATAAGTCTCACATAATCTGTTGGGATTCAATTCACTTAGAACAGAGGATGCCTTTTGTTTAGGAGATAATCTCCATCTTGGCTAAGGATTTTAGACGGTTGCATTTTAGAGATATTCCAATAGTTAAGGTCTATTGAAGACATCGGCTAGCAGATGAGGCTACTTAGGAGGTCAAATATGATAAGCGTAGTTCTTATCCCTAGCTTTTTACTGATTTAGGTATTTCTCTTGGTCTTACTTTGAGGATGTACTAGATTTTTAGTGGTGGATGATTTAATGACCTAATTCTTAATGATTTATGTGAATATTCAATTCTGTGTGATTTAACTATTTTACCGCTTCCTGTGGTTACTTTGTGGTATTTCTAGGGTGTGGGGACTATAAGCATGGTTCTCGGTGCACTTTGGCGTGATTTATGTGATCTAGCATTTTTGGTGGCTTGAAAAGCCTTATAGTTAATTTTGATCAACATTTATTAATCTGTGAATCAGATGGCAAAACAGACTATGCCAACAGGTCCTAAGCATCGATTTTAAGGTGCTAATATGGTTGCACATAATTCAGTTTTCTGTCGCCTTTTTAGTAGCGCTCTTCCTACTCTGAAATAATGTTCACTTACCATCAGCCCCCTAACGTTCACTGACCACCAACGCTCATTGTTCTCGACCGAACGGCCGACACCGACGACGGCGTAGGCATGCCAGCAACAGGTAAGGGTACCTCCTCCCCCTTATTTTCTCTCCCCAGATCTCTCTATCCCCTTTCTCTCTCCCTTTCTCGCTTCTCTCTCCATCACTTTATCGGCGGTGAGACTAGGGCTTCTACCAGCTCGACTCTAGCAATGTGTAAAAGGGTAGCACCTGTCAAAATAAGTGGGTACGAAGATGCCGGTAACCAGATTCTGGCAAGACCCAGACGCTCTAGTGACACTCTGATAGCCCTTTTCCGACAAATCTTTTTTGCCAACCAATTTTGACATCAAAATTATCGGAACTAACAGCACCCAGGCATATAGGTGACATCTATACTTTTTTATTTTAGTCACTTCCTACAGTTTGGTTTCTTTGAAATATTTTGTTTCTTGTTCCCTTCTTGTTTGTTTCTTATTTGTCTCTTGTTTATTTCTTGTTGCTTGTTTCTTATTTTTTTAGTTCTTATTTCCTATTTCCTGTGAGTACATTAGTGACTAGCTGCTGTGCTTATTGGTGAATTTGGTGGTGCAGCTGCTAGGTCGAATAGTGTTCTTTGGGAGTGCCTTTTCTTACTATTTTTGTAAGGTTCATTTACCCATTGGGTTGTCAGCTTGGAGCTTTGTTTTGGTGTTTGAGTAGTGGTTGGAGAGGTTAATGGTGGATTAGGGTTATATCCAAAGGGGTTGGGGTGAGGGCAGGGGTGGGTGGAGGGTATAGGTCGGGTGTTAGGGCTGGGTCGGGAAGAGTTGTTAGAGGGAGACGAGAGACGAGAGTAGATAGGTTGCAGGTAGGTCCATGGAACATTGCGACCCTTCAGGTTAAGTATGTAGAGTTGGTGAAGATTCTTAAGAAGAGGAGGATTAATATTGTGTGTTTTCAGGAGACTAGGTGGGTAGGATCTAAGGCTAGGGATGTAGATGGGTACAAGCTTTGGTACTCAGGGAGTGAGAGGCATCGAAATAGAGTAGGTATCTTAGTGGATGAGGAGCTTAGAGGTCAGGTGGTGGAGGTTAAGAGGGTCAGTGTTAGGTTGATGAAGATTAAGTTGGTTATTGGGGGTTTTGCATTGCAGGTGTGTAGTGTTTATGCGCCACATATGTGCTTGGAAGAGGAGGTAAAGGCGAGATTTTAGGAAGATTTAGATAAGGTGGTGAGAAGCGTGCCTAGCATGGAGAAGATTATCATTGCAGGGAACTTCAATGGGCTCATTGGGGTCTTACCAGGAGGCTATGATGATGTGCATGGTGGTTTTGGCTTCGATGTTAGAAATGGTGAGAGAGCTGCCCTGTTGGGTTTTGTGAGGGCCTTTAGGCTGGTGGTAGTAAATCCGAGCTTCCTAAAGAAGGAGGATCACCTGATTACCTTTCAAAGCGCGATAGCCAAGACTCAGATTGACTTTATGCTGCTTAGGAAGGGAGGTAGAGTGTTATGTAAGGACTGTAAGGTTATTCTGAGTGAACACCTCTTGACCTAGCATAGGCTTCTAGTGATGGACTTGTCTATTAAGAAGAGCAAGAAGAGATGGGCTGGGGAGGGTCGACCTAGAATTAATTATGGTATCTTAACTCTAGAAAGTACACTGGAGATAGGGAAAAAGGTGACAGGTATGGGGGAATGGGAGTGTAGGGGGGACGTGGATGTTTTGTGGGATAGGGCGGTCAGCTGCATCATGAAAACAGCTAGAGAAGTGTTAGGTATTTCGAGGGGCCGGGCAGGTCAGAATAAGGGGGACTAGTGGTGGAATGAAGAAGTGAAGAAGAAAGTAGAGATTAAGAAAGGGGCATATGTTAAGTTGAATGAGAGTAAAGATGAAGACGAAAAATGGGTGAATAGAGAGGTTGTATGCTAGGTTAGAGGAGAAAGAAGGAGAAAAGAGGTTGTATAGGCTGACAAAAGCTAGGGAACGGAAGGGTCGTGACCTAGATCAAGTGAAGTGCATTAAGGGGGAGGATGGTAGTGTTCTTGTGAAGGATGCTCACATTAAGAAGAGATGACAAGAGTACTTTCATAGACTTTTGAATGAGAAAGCGGACATAGGCTTTGTGTTAGAGGAGCTGAAGCATTCGTAGGAGAGCCATGATTTCAGCTACTGTAGGCGTTTTAAGGTAGAGGAGGTCAAAGAGGTTATTCGTAAGATGCGGAAGGGTAGGGCGACAGGGCCGGATGAGATTTCAGTAGATTTTTAGAAGTACATGGGTGGTGCAGGTCTAAGGTGGTTGACAGATTTGTTTAATGGTATTTTCAAGATGGCGAGAATAACTGAGGCTAGGAGATAAAGTTCGATGATTCTACTTTATAAAAATAAGGGTGACGTTCAGAGTTGCAACAACTATAGGGGTATTAAGCTGTTGAGTCACACTATGAAAATTTGGGAGAAAGTAGTTGAGCAGAGATTGAGGAGGGACGTATCTATTTTGGAGAATTAGTTTGGATTTATGCTCGGTCGCTTGACGACAGAGGCAATCCATTTGGAGAGGAGATTGGTGGAGCAGTATAGAGAAAGGAAGAGGGACTTACACTTGGTGTTCATCGACCTGGAACAGACGTATGATAAATTCTCGAGGGAGGTTCTTTGGAGGTGCTTAAAGGTGAGAGGGGTCCTGGTGGCGTACATCAGAGTTATTAAGGACATGTACGATGGAGGGAAAACTAGGGTGAGGATGGAGGGAGGATACTCAGGCCACTTTCCAGTCGAGACAGGATTGTATCAGGGATCGACTTTAGTCTGTTCCTATTTGCGTTGGTGATGGATGTGTTGATGTAGAGTATTGAATACGAGGTGCCTTGGTGTATGCTATTTGCAGATGATGTAGTGCTGATTGATGAGATGCGGATGGGCGTGAATGACAAATTGAAGGTTTGGAGGCAAACCCTTAAGTCGAAGGGGTTCGAGTTAAGTAGGTCCAAGACAGAGTATTTAGAATGCAAGTTTAGTGACTTGAGGTAGGAGGACGATGTAGTGGTGAGGTTGGACTCCCGGGATATTTGTAAGCGGGATAGGTTTAAATATCTTGGGTCTATGATCCACGGGAATAAATAGTTTGATGAGGATATCACTAATCATATTAGAGCAGGTTGGATGAAGTAGAGGCTCACCTTGGGAGTGTTGTGTGATAAGAAAGTGCCCCTTAAGCTTAAAGGAAAATTCTATAGAGGGGTAATCCATCCGGCTATATTGTATGGCATGGAATGTTAGCCAGTCAAGCACTCCCACATCTAGAAATTGAAGGTGGCCGAAATAAGGATGCTGCGTTAGATGTGTGGGCTTACTAGAAGGGACAGAGTTAGGAATAGGATTATCTTGGAGAAGATGACAGTGGCATCGATGGAGGACAAGATACTGGAAGAAAGGTTGAGATGGTTTGGACATGTGATGAGGAGGGACACGATGCCTTAGTTCGTAGGTGTGAGAGGCTAGCATTGGATAGCTTCAGGAGGAGTAGAGGTAGGCCGAAGAAATACTGAAGGGTGGTGATCAGACATAACACGGAGCAGATGCAGCTTACTGAGGACATGGCCCTTGATAGGAAGGTGTGGAAGTCGCGGATAAGGGTAGAAGGATAGCAGGAGGGTGTGGGTTATAGCTAGCCAGTAGGAGAGATCTTGTGTAACTGGGTTAGTAATTCTAGGACTGTGTTCATAGGTGTCTATGGTTGTGAGTATTTTTTACTTATACGTGGGTGTTCTATTCATAATTTCTCAGTTGTTATTTTCTTATTTCATGTTGCACTATCTCTTATATTTTCATATTGCTTTGATTTACTTTTTATTATTCCTTACGCCTTTTTCTATTATGTAATCCACCTCCCTTTCTGTGATTCTTTATCTTGAGTCGGGGGTCTATCGGAAACAACGTCTCTACTTCTTCGGAGGTAGCGGTATGGACTGCATACATCTTACCCTCCCCAGACCTCACTTTGTAGGAACACACTGGGTTTATTGTTGTTGTTGTTGTTGTTGTTATACATCTCATTTAGACCATCAGTTAGAAAGTTATGAAATTGAATCTCGGGGGTCAACTTTGTGAAAACATCATCTTTTCAAAAATTTGCAATCGACATTGACTCTAGAGTTTTGAATTTGATAGGGTAGCATATTTCGTTTGCGTTCACAGGCGTCCGAGTGAGTCTAGAGGGGTCCGCAGAGACTTGGAATTCCAAGTCTCCATAACTGGTGCACCTCAGCAGGTGCAACCACTAAAGTGCTACTTTGGCCACTTTTGCAGCTAGTGCTAAAGATCCATGAGATCGCTTTAGCGGCCAACTTCCCTGGGAGTAAGGACGCTTCAGCGGACTGTCCCTCTTGGAGAATAACGCTAAAGCAGTAAGTTGATCGGTTTAGCGGCACCTGTGGCCCTAGGTATACATATTTCTTTTCTCATCCTATTTATCATTTTTGGGATGTGGAGCTTAGGGTTTTGTGATTATGAGCCATTTCCTTCATTTCTTAGCTTAGGTAAGCTCCAAATACCTACTTCAACTATTTTCTTCAAATTTCATCATATAATTCTTGTTTAAACGCGAATTAAAAAGGTAGAATTGGAGATTTTAGCTCGTAAGGCCTAACAATTTTAATTCTCCAATTTTAACCCAAATTTCAACCTATTTTCACCTAGGTGAGCTTCTAATCTAATAATTATAACTTTTCTCTCAATTTCACCTTCAAAACAACTGCAATTTTTTTATTTTTAACATAGATTTTGGGGATTTTTACCGATAAGGTTTGAAACTGCTTTTTCTTCAATTTGGTCCTAATTTTTTTCTTGGATTTTCATCTGTAAACTCCTATAAATATGGGAAGCATATTTTAAAAATAAAATGATGACTTTATCATTCTTTCTAAAAAAAACCCTTTTGGGGGTCCATTTTGACCCCGACTTGAAAATAGACAATATGGGTATAATGGGATTTCATTTGATTTATAGATTCTATATTTCTATGTCTTAGTTGATTTCAAGTCTGTTCTTTGGATTAAGGCTTCAAATTGAAGGCATTCAGACTAGTTTTTGTCATTTTATGTAAGTTATGGCTTAAGTTTTTTCAGAATGGGTTGGGTAGCTAATGTTGATACAAAATTATGTAAAGGGTGTGGGAATTAATCATGAAAATGGTTATATTTATTGTTTTGCGGCCGTGGGAGGGGGTCTATATATTGATGTTATTTGGTGGTTTTGGAATATTATTTTCTATGTGTGACCGTGTGGGGTCCTATATTATTTTTGGCCTTATGTGCTTGGAAATTTGTTGTAATCTTGTTTGTTGAAAAATCCTAATGTGGTATCAATGGGGACTTTTAATGTATTTCATTTTATGAGCATATGGATTATATTGGATTCATAGATGGTTGGATAAATGAGTGGATTTTGGCTCATTCGGTTGGTATATTGGTTGGATGTGAAATTTATCATTTTGGTTGGTTGGGAGAATTACATACTCATATCATATTCATTCATGAAATATTGGTACCACCATGGAAATACTGAAAATACTAAAAACACTAAATTTTTCTAATAGAAAATATGACATCTTAAAAATCCCTATCGAAGGATATTTTAGAGAGGAGATACGGATATTGGTATTGGATATTGGTTTTATACGGGTTGATGAACCCCACATGGGTCCTACTTTGGGAATTTTTAGTTCCGTAGGTGTATATGGAGGTTGTCGACAATCTCGTGCATCATATCATCATTATCATCGTCATCATCTTCGTTGCATTTTATACATTGTGCTTATGTTATTATTGTATTTTTGTCTTGACTTTACATTCTACCTTTATTTGTGTTGCTTTATCTCCCCTGATGCTTAGCTGTCTATGTGTATTTCCTTCTTATACTTGTATGTTTCTCGTAATTTCTATGGTGGAAGTGAATATTATAGAACTATTAGTGGAGATGGTGTGGGCTACCATTTGAGACATTTTTTGGTTGCGGGTGATACACCCTTACTGTGTATTTTGTATGCTCTATTTTCTACTTTTCTCAGTCGGCTTATGATACCTACTGAGTACAAGTAGATCGTACTCACCCTTACTGCGCCCTTTTGGTGAAGATCCGGGTTTGAGTGTGCCTCGCGGTGGTTGATTCGAGCGACATTTGTATTCAGAGACAACGTTGACCATTGCCTTTCCTTACTTAGACTATGTCTTTATTTGTATTTAGAGACAAAGTTATTCCTATTTTGGATATCTTATCTTGAGTTGTACTAGTTAGTTCTTACACTGTTACACCAGGTTTTGGGATTTGGTTTGGTATCATTGACTATGTATTTTTTGTTTTTACTTTATATATGTGTGGTTCGACTCCTCTCTAGGAGTCTTGCCTTCGGTTTTGATACTATCTTTCATTTCATATTAATTTGGATGATAGACTTACTTGTCAAGGCTTTCCGTGACAAGTGTCATCATGACCGTTGATTTTTTAGTCGTAACATACAATCTGAATTCACACCTCTTGCCTATTGAAATACATACTCTATCTTGAAAGCTGAAGTGGATTTGAAAATTTAAAAAACAAAAACATCTCCTTTACCAAAAATATTGATAACATAAGATCCTTCGTCACTCATACTTGTCATCTATTCATAGATATCATCCAGTCAAGTCTTTATTCGTTTGTTCTTAAATATGAGTGCTAATCTTTTCTATGTTATATACGAGGCCATTAAAATCCCCAAAGAGTGAGTTTCTAATTATAATGATTAACTAAAGTTAGAATTTTAGTAGTACTTATTAGTTTGAGGTGTAAATAGTTGCATAGTCATCCTTCTCTTACGTATTACAATATATGGTTTTTTTTATGTTGCCTTTAGTGGAAAATGATCTTAATACTTAGGTCTTGTAGATATACAAGTTGGTGAGTTCAAAATGATAGACTAAGCTTGTCCGAAATGGCTATCTATATTTGTTATTTCTAACATAAGTTGTTTCACATTTTTCCTTCCACGATGGATTGCATCATATTAGTTAAGATTATTAGTATCTGAATTATGATAGATTAGTTCTGGTTATCCTCCTCATTATTCTCTAGCATACTTTACTCTTCAAGTATAGCCTAAATATGTAATTTTTTTACTCAAAGTTGTATACTCTCCCTCTCTTTCTCTCATACACACATTGCTTATAGTTTGATCATAATTCTAAAAATGAGAAAATGTGCAAAAGAGTATCCCATGACCTAGTAAGGTTGGTACAAGAGCCACCAAATCAAGAATTAAGAGATAGTAGCAAATGTACAAGTAGTCTCATAATATGCAAAAGACTATCCAAAAGTAGCAGAAAGAGAGGGGATCAACTCTGGCTCTGAAAGCTTACCTTATCTCAGAAGCAGTAGCAAGCCTTTAAATAACAACGTCAGTTGTGATAGCTCGTACTTAGATTTGCATCAGAAAAAGATGCAGAAGTGCATTATGAGTACTAAAAACAACGGATACTTATTAGACATCATAGGCTTGAATTAAATTACAATAAGAGTATAATAAAACATGAGAATGTAAGCTAAATCAGGAATAAGGGGGCATAAGTGAAAATAATACTCCAAAACAAGAAAGTATAGTAAATATACAAAATAAGTAACTCTAAAGTAAATACAGTCTAACTACAACCAACATGAGTCCCCATAAGATAAGAAGGCGCATGCAAAAGAGGAATAACCCAATTGAGCCCCCAAAAGCCCGGTATATACCAAAAAAAGAGATAAATATCAATAATAAAATGCTTAAAGTGTGCCACAAGTGATACAATACCTGAAGCTCCCTTCGAACCATTAATGTCAGATTTGAATCGAAAATACATAGTAGTATTATCATAGTAAAGTGCCACATATAGATCAAGATTGTCGGACGTGGACCAGAACTAGTAAATAAGTTTAAAGTAATGCTAACCCAAGGTTATACCTTCCTTTAAGTCCAAATTCATCTTAGATTCCCAAATTCAGTGATCAAATCTATAAGAAGAGTGAGTTCAAACTACAAAGACTAAGAATAATATTTAAAGGTTAATCGTATTCTAATCCAAGAAATAAAGCTAATCGAAATTCATCAAATAACTTGAGTAGATATAATGTTCAAGGTTTAGTCTAAAGTGATGAATGAAGGCCTCTTAGATCTTTAAGGGGCTAATTTAGGCATTTGATCTAAAAGGAGGGCCAGCAAGGCCTGCTACTAATCCCAAAAATCCACACTAAGGTAATCACCCACACAACCCTAGATTGGAGCTATAAAATTCCATTAGAAGATCTTAAATAAGATAGAACTAGTCCAAAAGTATCATTATAGCTATTATTAGGGAAAATGGGGCCAATTTCTACCAATAAGGATCCCAAACTGGTTAAACTTAACCAATAAAATACTAAACTATCAACCAAGTCATAAATACCCACCATATCTAGCATAATACTACACTATTGCCATAATAAAGCTCAACCTATGAGGAAAGTAAGCCTAGCCTACCTAGAAAAAGCTGAAAGCTCGAGAAAATCCACTACTCCAGAGCTTTTCCCTTCTAAGAAGCCTCCGAACACTGCCACACTATTAAAATAATAATTTATGCATTAAGATGAGAACATTGATACCCATATTGCATATAGATAATCTGGGTCAAAAAACAAACTAAAAATCCCACATAGGGCCCAATTGCAAGTTCCAAAATCAAAACCGCCAATGTATTCCTCATAACTCAAGGGTCATTTACCCAAAATTTGGTGAAAACCAAATGAACTTCAAAATAGCGCGCACATAATCTAGGAATTCAAAGTTAAATCAAAGACTTAAAAAAGAAGTTAAGTGGATGCTTACGGAGATAGAGATGAGGAAATGACCACAGCAACGTCTCCATCACCCCCGGCACCAAATGGTCAAGCTCCCAAGATATTTAATGGTGTTTTGGGATATTAAAAGTAACCTAAAAGTAGTTAAGGCCATAAAAAGACAACCATGTCTACTATACCTTCGGTACACTAAGGTGACATCGACTAGGCGGTCTTGGTATCGCTAAGGATATGACATGCTAGACAGCCATGTCGCTTAGGCGACCTTTGGAATAGTAAGGCAACACCGCTTAGGAGGCCTTGGCATCACTAAGGCAATAGAACTTCCAAAGTAGCCTCAACCCTGAAGAGAACCTGCACATGCTAAGGCGACATCGCCTAGGTGGCTAGGGTATAGCTAAGACGATGGGACAAGACATTGCAAATCTAGTAAACTTGGCTTAGGTGCTAAGTTTATGATCACAACCTCAGGTTTCATTTGAAATCTCACGAATGGAAACATTCTATGCTACCCTACCAAATTTAACATTTTGGACTCAACGATATCATCAAAATTTCCATCTGAGGTCATTTTGATTGAAACTGGGACCCACACCTAAAGGATCTTTTTAACTAAAATCCTTTCAATAGCCCAAAACGAGTCCAAAAGCCTCAATACCTAAACCAAGGATCCTCTAGCCTAAAAATAATATTTTGGAGCTAATAAAACTATCACAATTGATATTCGAGATCTTTTACCTCATGTTTAGGTCAAATATCTATTTCTTAATAGCAAAAGCTCTAAATTAGGGAATTTGATCTATAAACCAAACGAACTACTTGGTCATTGAATTACAGTCCCAACAAGTGATAAATGACTTATTACAGCTATGGGAAAGCTCTAAACATAAAAAAAAGCATAGAAACGCAAAAAATGACTTGGAGGGTCATTATAATATCCACTGCTAAAAGGACTATTTTCTGAGAAAGAAAAGGGTCAAGATATACTTAAGGGATAGAACATATTGTATATTGGGATCGTATATCACCCTTATCTCCTAAGTAGCCTTCTCGACTAGACGGTGTATCTACTGAACCTTAACTATTAGAATCTCTATGGAATCCAATCATCTGACATCTCTAGTTAATATTGGCACGAGCCCTGCAATGAAGACTAACCTCTCATCTAACTGTACCAAGTCCCAATGAAGCACGTGAGACTCATTCAAAATATAGCACCGCAACATGGATAGTGAGGCTCATTCAAAATATTGCGCCGCAACATGGATACATGGAAAACTAGATGAACAACTTAAAAATCTGGAGGCAAGGCCAACTCATTAGATACCTCCCCAACTGTCTGAAGTATTTCAAATGGCTCGATCTATCTCGAGTTGATATTGACCCTCTTCCTAAACCTCATCAAGCCATTTATGGTGATACTCAAAGAAAAACTCGATCACTAACTCCAAACATCAACACACGAAGCCTAGTGTCAACATTAACTCTTGTGCCTATTTTAAGTTGCCTGTAGCCTATCCTAAATCACCTAAAACCTATCCAATGAATCATGATGCAAGTCAATACCATGAGATCTAACCTTAAAAGTCTAAAACCAACCAATCAGATATCAACAATGCCTGTTATATAATGCCTCAAATGGTACCATCACTATACTCGAATGGTTGATATTATATAAGAAAACTTCTCTAAGGCTAAATATTGCTACCACTAACCTCTAAATGCCATAATACACGTGCAAAGCTTATCCTTTCAAAACATAAATAGTGCACTCTGATTGACGTTGGTCTAGGGGTGAGAAGAATTACTAAGGTCAACCTGAGTACCTAACTCCTATTGAAAGGTCCTTAAAATCTAAAAGTGAACATTGAGACTCTATTTGGAATAATAGACATAGGTATTTCAAACTATTTCTCAAACATAAATACGTGTTAACCTATTGGCACTGAAGGAAATCTAAATAGGGATGAAATGAGCAAGTTTGGTCAATCAATCTACGATGACCCAAATGTTGTCAAAACCATAAAAAATGTGAGGCAAACCACTCATGAAGTCCATAGTAATATGCTCCCACTTCCACTTAGGAATGGCTAGCCTTTGAAGCAAGCGACTTGGTCTTTGATGCTTTCCTGCTGACAATACAAGAAATGAGGTACAAAGTCCACAATATCCCACTTCATACCAATCCACCAGTAATGTTGTCTCAAGTATTTATACATCTTATTTTTCCTAGATTGAATAAAATGTCAAGATCTATGAGCCTCCTAAAGTATCAACTAAATCAAGTCTCCAATCCTCAAAATACAAATACGGCCATCGAATCTCAAAATGTCCTTCAAATCTAAGGCAGCCCTCCTGGACTCTCCTCTCAGCACCTAATCACAAATGCCACAAAGTGTACTATCCTCAGAGTGATGACTCTAAATATGCTCAAATAAGGTTGACCTAGCCTCAAAATAGCAATAATTCTCTTGAGGGCTGAAATATCAAGTTGAACCATCAATTTGGCTAAGGACTGAATGTCCAAAGTCAATGATTAGTTCAAAACTGAAATAAAGTCTAAGCTACCCATACTCACTGACTTTCAGCAAAGAGTGTGCTACCACAATCACCTTGCTTGGATGGTATAGAATAGAGATGTCATAGTCCTTTAGCAACTCAATCCACCAATGCTACCTTAAATTAAGCTCTCTCTAAGTCATCATTTACTAAATACTATGATGGTCTATAATTATCTTGCCATAAACACCATACAAGTGATGCCTCCAAATCTTAATGAAAAATCTACCACCGCCAACTCCAAATCATAAGTGGCATAGTTGCACTCGTGCACCTTCAGCAACTTTGATACATAAGTAATAACATGGCCCCACTACATCATAACATACCCTAAACCAATACTAAAAACATCACAATACATAGTAAATCCCCCACCCTCAACTAAAAGAGTCAAAATAAGAGCTGAAGTGAGCAATTTCTAGAGCATCAAAAAGCTCAACTCATACTCATCAGACCACTAAAATAAAACCTTCTTTGAATTCAATCTGGTCATAGGTACTACAATAGTAGCAAATCTCTTGACGAATCGCCAATAGTAGCCTACTAAACCAATAAAATTATGAACCTTATTAGAGATATAGGTCTATACCAATCAAGAATAGCCTAAATTTTTTTCATATCTATCATAATGCCATCCTTAGACACCACAAGTCCTAGGAATGCCACAGACTCTAGGAAGAACTCATACTTTGAGAATTTGGCAAAAAGCCTATGATATCTCAAAGTGTAGAACACAGTCCTCAAATACTACTCGTGATCCTCCCTACTCATCAAATAGATAAGGATATCATCAATAAAGACGATCACAAAGGAGTACAAATAGGGCTTGAAAATGTGGTTCATCAAGTCCATGCATGCTACTAGGGCATTGGTCAACACAAAGACATCACCATGAACTCATAATGGCCATAGTAAGTCCTAAAGGTTATCTAAAAGAATGTCCTCTACCCGAATCATCAACTGATGGTAATTGGATCTCAAGTCAATCTAAGAGAATACCATTTCACCCTAAAGATGGTCAAATAAATTATTGATATAAGGCATCAAATATCTATTCTTTATTTTCACCTTATTCAATTGCTTGTAGTTGATACACATATGCATATAACCATTATTTTTCTTCACAAACAAGATAGAAGCACCCTAAGGCAATGCACTCATCCTAATGAAACCCTTACCCAGAAGATCCTAAACCTGAGAAGGATCCTTAAGCTTGAGAAGAGTCATATGGTAAGCCATTGAAATAAGACAGGTGCCCAGCTCAAGTTCAATAGAAAACTCAATATCATGCTCAAGAGAAAGGTCAGGTAAGTCAATAGAAAATATCATGAAACTCATGAATAATAGGAAATAAAATATAGTGAAGGACTCTGTATACTTACATCACAGACATAAGAAAGAAAAGACTTACGACCCCTAGATATTAGTTTCCTAGCCCGAACATATGAGATAATTACCATCGGTATGTGGTTAAAAGAATTTTTCCAAACAATCAATGGTAAGCCAGGCATGGATAAGGTGATATCTTGGAAAAATAATCCAAGACTGCATGGTAGGGGGATAACCAGTCCTTGCCTAGAATCACATCACTGCATGGCAGGGGGATAACTACTCCTTGCCTAAAATCATGTCAACATCCACCATATATAGCACAATAAGGTTAGCCTGAGTATCATACTCTTGAATAGTCATAATATATGATCTATAAATCCAATACACTACTAAAAATTCACCCACGAAAGTGGCTACATACAATACTACAGATAAAGGCTCCCAAGATAGCTCTAACCATAGTGCATAATAAGTAGACATATATGAGTAAGTAGATCCTGGATCAAATAAAGCAATAGCTAGATGGCGGCATACAAAATTTTTACTTATAATAGCAACATTCACATACTCCATCTTCAGCCTACAAAGTACAATATAGAACTGACCTCATCCATCTCTGAACTTGGTACATAACTGACCACCTATCTTACCTACTTGAGGACCACCTCTAGACCCCTGGCGACCAGCTTTATGACCCTAAGCACCATCCTTAGTTGGAGGTAGTAATGATTTAATCAGTTGAGCACTCTATGTTGCAACTTAATCATCCCACCTTGGGGATACTCATTGGATAAATAACCAACAACCCCATAATCATAATATCTGTCAGGTATTCTACTTTGTCTAAAAGGTTTGGTTAACCCAATATGGACACCTCAGCCAGAAGACCCTGAGTGTGCACCCCTCGAGAACTTACTACTTCTCTATCAACTATAGTAACTATAATCAGGCTGACACCCATTAGTAATCTAAGTGCTTCCTGAATGGGCCTACTAAACTGACCCATGTGTTGATAAGACCCATGTGTTGATAAGACTAATGCTAAGGATACCTACCATGAAATTCTCTGCCTCTAAAATATAAGTCATTGTGTCTTTCACTATAACTACCTTGATGATGTAGCCTCTTATCACCGCCCCCTGAGCCTTATAATGTATCTTATGCATAGTCTAAGTATAATAAAAAATATCTATGAAAGACCTGGCACCAATAATTAGACTCCGACTGGCCATAGAAAGAGGAAGTCTCAACCTTCTAACAAAATACCAAATTCTTTCATACTCAATAGGTAGATCATAGTAGAATGTAATTACAACTCATGAAAACTCACCCATTCTCAATAAACATCATAGCACCCTATTCTAAGCTTGTAAACTGATCTCGTAGGTGCTCGTACAGGCTGTGAGGCATATACTTCTCCATGAAAGCCTCAAAAAACTAAGTCTATGTCATAGGGGGATATCCAACTAGCCTGGAATCCTAATAAGCTCTCCACTACTGTCTAGCTGTCCAATCAAACTAGAAGGTGGTGTATTTATTCCATGCAACTCAATTAAGCCTAAATTAAAGAGTATCTTCTTGTAACTAGTCAGAAACTCAAACGCATACTCATATAGGGCCCATTCATACCTAGGTGGAGTCAATGTCAAAAATTGTCCCTACATATTCTACTCCTCGATAGTCATTAATGGTTGAGAGACATTCAGTTGTAGAACTACAAGTGCTAGAAGAATATCTACTTTGGTAATCACAACTATAGGTTGTGCTCTTAAATTAATACCACTTTGGTTTACTTACTGATCACCATTAGAAGGTAAACCATCGACCAATCCTAATAACTAAAGCAAGGCATCTTTAAGAACTGGGGAAGAAATAACCCTAATATGGCCAAGGCTACCCCTTGACCCATTAGCGGATAGGGCAGATTAACCGCAGGAGTTACCTCTAGATAGGGAGCAATAATAAGATTTGGTGAAGGCTCTCTGTCCTAGCCCCTAGATTATGTTGTAGCTCTAGCCTGGATCAATTTCTAGGTTGACCTCGATCTCTAAAAAGTGACGTAGCTACAGGCATAAGAAATTTTTCCTCTGCAATTGTAGAACCCATCCTAACCATATACCAAAGAGTGAAATAATGAGAATTTAGAAACCAACATGGACTCAATGCATGAAAATGAACAAAAAAAGTAAGGTTTCCCTAAAATTATCCTGTAGCCTCCCAAAGATAGGATACAAACATTATCATAATAATTTACAGGACTCTACTAGACGCTTGATATTGTACCAATAATACCGATGAACCTACATATTGATACAAATTTATCAAAATCTAATTTCTCAAGCCATAATGACACCTACTTTAATTAACCATAAGGTAAGATAAAACATAGCCCAAAACAATAGGTAATGGGCTAAATGGCTATAAATAAGAGAATACAAAATTTTTACATACAATAGAAATACTAAGCAACATGTACAAATGTGATAAAATAGGGCAACTGAGGAAAAAGAAAAAATTTGCAAAAGAGTATCCCATAGACTTGGTAAGGTCGGTACAGGAGCCATTACATTAAAAATTAAGAGTGTTAGATAGTAGAAAATATGTAAGTAGTCTAAGAATATGCAAAAGATTATCCAAAAGTAGCAGAACGAGGGAGTATCAACCTCAATTCTGAAAGGTTACCCTATCTTTGAAGCAACAACAAGCCTTAAAGTAAAATCAACGGTGATAGCTCGTCTTGGATATACATAAAAAAATATGAAGAAGTGTAGTGTCACTACCAAAAATATTAGGCACTCAGTAGATATCATAGGTCAACTGAGATAAATTACAATAAAAGTATAATAAAATGTGAGAATGTAAGCTAGAGTGAAGAATAAAGTGGCATACGGGGAAATAATAAGTCAAATTGGGTGATATGATAAATATAAGGAATAAGAAACTTGAAAGTAAATGCATTCTAACTAGAACCTAGCTGGTACCCATAATCCAAGAAGGCATAAACACGAGAGAAATAATGCAACCGAGCCACCATAAGATCTATCAATACAAACAAAGACGAAAAATATTGACAATAAGAAACTTAAAGTTTGCCACAAGTGATAACATACCTGAAACTCCCTTTGAACCATTGATGATGAACTTGAACTGGAACTAGAGAATAGAATCACCATAGACATATAGATAATGAGTGTAAGACTTGAATTAGAACTAGTAAATAAGTTTAAAGTAATGATATCCTAAGGTTATAGATTTATTTAAGTCCAAATCCATATTATATTCATAGATTGATCAGTCAAATCTATAAGAGGATCAAGTTCTAACCACTAAGTCTAAGAATTATATTTAAAAGTTAACCATATTCTAATTAGAGTAATAAAGCTAATCAGAATTCATTAAATGGCTTGAGTCTCTCTAAGGTTCAAGGTTAGTCTAAAGTGATGAATGAGGGCCTCTTAGATTTGTAAGGGTATAATTTAGGTATTTGACCTAAAAGGAGTGTCAGCGAGGTTCATTACTCATTTCGAAAATCTACATTAAGGAACGCACCTACCCAATCTTAGATTGAGGCTAAAAAATTCTATCCCAAGGTCTTAAATAAAGCAAAACTAGTCCTAAAGTATTATTACAACTATTATGAGGGGAAACTTGGCCAAATTCTACAAATAAGGCTCCAAAATCAGCTAACCTTCACCAGTAAAATACTAAACTATCAACCAAGTCATAAATACCACCTATAGCTAGAATAATACTACACTAATACCATAATAAAGCACAATATATGAGGAAAGTAAACCCAACCTACCTGGACGCCACCGAAAGCTCGAGATTGTCCACTAATTTTGAACTTTTACCTTTCTAGAAGCCTCAAATTGCTACCACACAGTTAAAATAATAATCTGCACATTAAGATGAGAACATTGATACTCATAGAATATATAAATTCTGTATCTCAAAAATTGAACTAAAAATCCTTGTGGGGCTTGTTTGCAAAATCTTAAAATGGAAACTATCAATGCATTCCTCTTAGCTCAAGGGTCATTTAACCTAAATTTTGGGTGAAAATTTGAGCTCAAATGATCCTCAAAATATCCCATACGTAATTCAAAGTTAAATTGAACAATGAAACAAGAATTTAAGCAAATACTTATGAAAATAAAAATGAGTAAATGACCACAAAAACATCTCCAACTCACTCCCGACACTAAATGATTGATCTACCATAATATCTTAGCTCCCAAGGTATTTAATGGTATTTTGGGACCCTCAAAAGTGACCTAAAAATTCATGGCATTTAATGCTTTAAAGAGATAGACATATCGCCTAGGTGACCCTTGGCATGCTAAGGGGTATTGCCTAGGTAGCTTGTGCATTTCTAAGGTGATGGCACTGCTAGGAAGCCATGTCTCTTAGGAAACTGTTGCAATGCTAAGGAGACACCATATAAGAAGCCTTGGCATTGCTAAGGCGATGACACTACCAAAGTAGACTCAACACTTAAGTGACCCTAGGCATGCTAAGACGACACCGCCAAGGTGTCTTGTGTGTTGCTAAGGCAATGGCACCAGCAATTGCAGCACCAATAAACTTGGTTAAGTACCAAGTTTGTAATCGTCCCCTCAGGATTTTTTTTGAGTCCTATGAATGGAAACGAACTACGTTGCCCTACAAAAATCAATATTTTAGGCTCAATGAAGCCATTAAAATTTTCATCTGAGGACATTTTGATTGAAAGTGGGACCCACATCTAAAGGAATATTTTAACTCAAATTCTCCCAATATCCCAAATTGAGTCTGAAAACCTTGGGACCCAAACCAAGGTCCCTCTGCCTAAAATCAATATTTTAGAGCTAACAAAACTATTAAAATTAGAATCCAGGACTGTTTACCTAAGATGTAGGTATGATACTCATTTTTTAATAGTGAAAGCTTCAAAATAGGACTCTAAAAACCAAAAAAATTGTTCAGTGATTAAACTCTCAATCCCTGCAAGTAATAAATTACTTGTTATACCTATGGGAAGTCTCTAAAAGTCAAAAAAACATTAAAATATATGAAATAATATGAAGGATGATTATAGAGGCCTCGGGTTAAAGATGATGGTAGAGAAGTAGTATTTTCTTCCCCAAGTATAGTAGTAGCAGCATTGCTTACTTGATTTTCTATTGGAAGGGGTATCCTTGATAACTCAGTGTTATTATGGTTAATCTGAAAACAAATTAGAATATTCTGAGATAACTGAAATACTATAAGACAACTGAAATACTATAAAACTGAACTGAGAGTCATGCAACTATTAAAGTCTAAAATTGTGGGAAATAAAATTAATAAACATATAATCATGTGATCTAAACATAGAGTCCAATGTATAATCCCTATCAAAAAGGGCTCAATATACCTTGTCAAGGTATAAATGTTGATCTAATCTGATGTCTAAAAAGACTAAAGTGTCAAACTTATCGGATGGGTAACCCTTTAGAACCTATGATCGTAATGTAATTTTGGGACTTAGGAACTTCTAATAAAGGTCTCTGCCTAACGAGCGGGTGAGACTTCATCACCTCAACCACTCGATGCTTAGTACTACTCCCAACTAAACATAATTAATAGCTCGATGAGATGACATAACTAGATGTCAACGTAAGATGACATATCTAGATATTCCATAATTGTGGATGCCACACCTAACTACTATACTTCTAGTGAACATTTCTTTTATAAATTAAATGATCCACGATCATTGATAAAATTCTACATACCATATGAATCATGAAATTTACTTTTGAAAAATGTGTTCAATAGCATATATAGATCTCATGCATGTCATGTATATTATTTTTATGAGATATATATATATATATATCATGTATTTCTGAAGTACAAGACATGTAAGTTTCTGGGAGACATGTTATAGCTGGAGTAAATGCATAATGGGAAACATATGGGGACTAAGATTTAGAAGGAGTCTAAACCCCGAATTCTAATTCATAAAGATACTAAACTGAGTATGGCACTGAGAAATGTAAGTTGATGCAATGATCAAGTATATAAACATATAACTGGTCAATACTATGCTAAGTAATTGAATACAAGGTCATGCAATAACTTACAATACTAAATAGCTCTATAATATTGCTTTTCTGAGACTAAAAGACAAATGTTTTATCTGAAAGCATTCTAAATCATATGATATTGAAGGATTGAGTATTTATTTATCAATGCATAAACTCCTAAGTCATCGGGTGTTCATAACCTACCATCTTTGAAGAATGCAACTTCTTGTAATAATTTTATAACCTGAATGGAATATGAACTTTACATAATACAAGTACAAAATCATGGAATATCACTATACTTAGGGTTCATGAATATGATACTATCAAGGTACTGAATTTAATGAAAAATGTATATTTATAGCCTGCAAGTTATGGGGAACCGAAATACCAAAAGAATCATGAATATAAGGAAAAACCCCAATCTTAAAACTATGAATTTGTTGATGAACTAAGTGTATTTCAGGACTAAAATGGTTAAATAATACCCATTGATGAAATCCCACATACATGATTATTAAGCTTTTAGCTTGAAAACCTTGGTGGAGACTTGAATTTTATTGTGCCTGAGGAGAAAACCCTATGTTCTTGACTTGAGAAAATTTTGACAATGTTAGGAAGCTTTGCTCATTGTCATGAGGGAGAAAACAACACAATTATATGATATAACCCCTCAAAATACCCTAAAATGACTTGGCATAGGTCTAAAAAGCTTAGAAAATTGAGCAAAATAACCTTCATTAAATATGCAGTAAAGTTGCTGAAAAATTACTGTAGGAGTTGTGGGTTGGACCATACGACTTGTGTCCCTAACACACAGTTTGTATGACAACTTGTGGATTCATACAACCTGACAGTGCTTTACTAAAATGGCCATAACTCTTTACTATTATACCATATTTACAATACTCGATGATGTTGTAAACATAATTCAAATACCTTTAACTTGGTGCGTGTTAGGGCACCTAATAGAAGAAATGGTCATTTAAAGTTGACCCAAGAAGAACCTTATACTTGATCTTAGCCAAAAAAGTAATTTTCAGCTCAACGTTGGGTTAGGGACTTCTTATGATCTTGAATATCATACTCATGTCATGCCTTTGTAATGGTTCTATATATTATTGAAGATTGATCATGATCTTAGCTTAAATTTTTGAAGTATTACATATATCCACTTTTCTCCCTTTATTCTCATCACCTTCAGCCTCTATATTCGGTCAAACAACAATCTCCAAAGATTGATAGTCTTAAATGTAATCTTTACATTATAGATAGGGGTGACAATTTGGCAGGTTGGGTCAAAATTAGGTGGTCAAAATAGGTTAAGATAACAAATAAATCGATTAGGTTGGTCAAAATGGGTTAGGTATCAGGTTATAACCCAACCCGCCAGATTCTTACAAAGTTTTAATTGTCATAAATTTATAGTACCAAATAAAATTAGTTTTTTCTTTATTATGACTATATATAACATATCGAATAAAAAGGGTTTTTTTAAAATATTTTAAGAAGATTTCTCAAAAATCAATTCGGGTTACATATCAACCCATCTTTAAATGGGTTGGGTTGACATGGATTGAACTAATAAATTAGCGGGTTAGTAATCAACCCTAAATTGAACAAGTTGAGTCGGATTAAGAGGGTTGGATTTGATTTTTCCACCTCTAGGTATGGATTTTGACCCGAATATAGTATGACTTGTAAATTTAGACTTTGTGTAAAACCCCAAAAATTGCTACAATTTTATTTTGAATCCTCCCTTATGTTTAATGATGATTTTTGACTTGAAACATGATAAGGGATGATAACGGGATCATTAACGAGAGTTGTAGAATTATTGAAAAGCATTTGGGGTTATTTCAGAACTTCAAACTAGTAAGGGTTCATGATAGTGCTATGCCATGCCCTGGGTACACCGCGATAAGAGTGTGACACACCCTTAGGCTACCTCAATAGCGGCATGTCACTTCCAAGGGCACAAAATGCCAAATTTTGTTTTTTTTTTGGTTTGAGGCAAGGGCTTTTTGATCTTTTGCCCTATTAACAACTTTAGTCCCTATATAAACCCACTTACCCATCAGTTATAAGATTATACATGTTCATTCTCCTTTTCATCATTTAAAGTGCATAGAAAGCTAGGTTGAAAGGTAAAAAAGGTTGGAGATCAAGCCAAGAGCTTTTCTTCTTGCTATTTTTGAGGAAATTTCTCTTCAAAAAGGGAATGTTGGACACTCTCTTGTTTTTAATTATCTTTAAATTGTGAAATTTACTTGATATTATCATGTTTTAATGGTTGTTTAAACTAGGGTTGAGGATTTTAGATTATTATATACTTGCATTGATTTTTCCCTTGTTTTAAGGGTTTCTTCATGGTTTGAATAGTGGATTGTAAACTGAATTTGTGTCTTATGAGAAGGATGGAATTCAGTAATCCAGTTTTATAACATTTATGGATTTTGCATAGTGGTAAGGATTAGACCTTAACCCACATGATAATTTGATTTCTAAATAAGGATTTCTAGTATCTAAACTATTCATTAAAAAATTGCATAGTATTAACTGGTAAAAGGATAAAAAGGTTTTGGAAACTCCCTTGGGGCTATAGTTATGGATTTTTAAATATATTTTGGAGTTTAAATGGTTAAATCGATAAGGTATGGCATAACTCAAATGGCTTGCAAGTCTCTTGGTATTACGATACCAATATAGGAATGCCTTAATAAAAGACCTCATGGTTAATAGTATGTGAAAATGTTTTAATTGGGTTTAAAGAGAATTGTGTAGCTTCCTGAGGGGACCAACATTGAAAACCACGTTTGTCGATATTGGGAGTCTATGGCCATTGTTTTTTTCTTTACACTTATACATTTTTAGGAGGATATTATCTCAATGACATTAATATAATTCCTCGATCCATGCGGCTAATATGGATTGGGGCCTTTTCAGCAGGGAGAGCCGAACCCATATAGCCCGTAGGTGCCTGAAGGTTAGTATAATCTACATAGTTCAGGATTAAATTTTAAATGACTATGTTTCATGTTCGTTGCCCTACCCTAGAATTCTATTACATCTATAATTGTTGTACATGTGGTTTATGATTAGTTTTTGGTAAATATATGTTTTGTACCTTTTCTTGGATTGCATGCCAGTACTCGTTGTACTAACCCTCCCCAAATGCTACATCATTTCATGATGTAGGTTTAAAGGGATTTTCTTGTGACCCTATTGACAATTAGGTGGTTCGATATTTCCATTGGATAGTTGTTGAAGTGTGAGCCCTCAATTATTTGGAAGGCTTGACTTCCTTTAGCCTTTTACTTTTTTTAATTATTTTGGATTTTTTGGCATAATTCGGGTCATGTACCGACTTGGTTGATAATTCTGTAGATCGAGCCTTAATAGAGAGGTGTTGGGTAATGTTGCTAGATTTGGATTTGATTTTTACACTTTTTATTTTTACTTTGCAAGTTTGTTCAATTTATGGGTTGGCTTCCGTAACTTTTTATAACTATGCTCATAAGGGAAGTCTAAGGGGTCACCATAAGCCTTGGTTGGTTTGGGATGCCCGTCACAACCAAGGCCCCAGTTTGATTCATTACAATCTTGGTTTCAAAGCACAATTCAGGATTACTAGGTGTCTATAAAGCCGTATCGAGTAGAGTTCCTTTTATAGGTATGTAGCATATCATACTTATAAGGGGGAAGCTATAAGGCATTTAGGAATAGTTCCCTTTTTTTTGTTCTATTTCATGTTAGAGAATCTAGTTACTTTGAATCTTCTCTCTCTTTTGGCTTACTCGCATTTCATTTCATGCCTCCACGAAGATCTGATAGTCGTAGGAACTCAATTGGAACTTTCATCCCAACTAGGGAGAGTGCGGAGAAAGTTTGCCCTACTCACAAATACAGACTTGGTATAGGGCTGATACTCCTAACTTTGCTACTCCACTTGGGGTTCCACCGATCCCAATAGACCTTTTTGCACTTCCCAGGCTAGTGTTACTCATACTCAGTCCCCTTAGAGAGATGTCTCAAGTGTTGAGTTCCATTAGTCTATCCACATACTTGCTCAGATTACGGCATCACAGTCTCATTATTCTGATCATGTTGTTCCTGCTACTAATTTGTCTGAAGTCACTCGAGTTGGCCAATTTAAGAATCTAAACCCCCCTACCTTTATAATTTATAGGTTGAAGAGGATTCTCAAGGATTTATTGATGAGATAAAAAAATATCTTTAAAGTTATGCATGCTAGTGATTCAGAGGGGGATGAGTTTGCAGCTTATCAATTGAAAAAAGTGTCTTATTCATGGTATGAAGAGTGGAAGGGTTTAAGGGGTGAATATGCTAATCCGGATGTGTGGGAAGAGTTCTTGGGTGTTTTTCTTGATCACTTGTTTTCTATGGATTTGGGGGAAGCCAAGGCTAAAGATTTTGTAAATATAAAGTAGGGTAATATGAGAGTTAAGGAGTATGCATTAAAGTTCACCCAAATATCCCATTATACTCCTGAACTTGTGTCTAGTACGAGGTCCAGGATGAGAAAGTTTGTTTTAAGTCTTTCTCGTGACTTAATGTTTGAGTGTAAGGTTGTTATCCTAAACAGTGACATAGATATATCAAGGCTAGTAGTTTATATATAGCAGGTGGAAGATGAGAAGATAAAGCAAGTAAAAATAAACAAAATACACAATAAGAAGCTTAAGTATGCAAAGCAAGGTGCGATTCAACAGAATAGTGGAAATGAGGGTACGCAATGGCCTAAGAAAAAGAATTAGGAAAATTCTTACTCGTCGTCTAGTGGTCCTTCTCCTAAGACTTCAGGTGATTGGCATTTCCTGTTTAGCAATGGTCCTAGGGCACAGGGTGCCTAATCTTAGGTTAGTGGAGCTAAGTCAGACCCACCTTACTCTTCTTACCATTTTTTAGAAAGCTCCATTCTAGATATTATAAGAAAAGGAAAAATTTATGATTTAATTATGGTCAGCTTGGTCATATACAGCGAAATTATCCTTTAGCTAGAAGTGAACCTAGGGCTAGTAATGCTCAAGCTGCTACTTTTTCAACTCCTATTACTAAAGTCACTACTTCAGGGATGGGAACTAGTCTAAATTGCCTATATGCACTTTCTACTCATCAGGAATCTGAGGCATCCCTAGATGTTGTCACTGTTATGTTACTTCTTTTCTTCCATGATGTTTATTGCTTGATTGATCTTGGTTCCAAACTATATTATATGACTCCTTATGTAGTTGTATACTTTGGTTTTGGTTTTGAAAGTATTTCTGACCCTCTTTTAGTTTCTACCTTATTGGATGAGTCCATTATTGCTAGAAAAGTCTATAGGGGTTATGTGGTGTCCATATTTCATAGGGATATGTTGGTAGATTTAATATATCTTGATATGGTGGATTTTTATGTAATCTTGGGGATGGATTGGCTTCATTCGTGCTATGCTTCTATTGATTGTAGGACCCAAAAGTTCACTTTTCATTTCCCAATTAAACATGGTATAGAATGGGAGGGGAGTTCCTTAGTACCAAAATAGAAGTTTATCTCTTATCTTAGAACCCAAAAGCTAATATCCAAAAGGGTGTTTGTACCATATAGTTCAGTTCAAAGATTCTAACTCTGAAAGTGCCACCTTGTAGTCTGTTCTTGTGGTTAATGAGTTTCCCAATATTTTTCCCAATGACCTTTTTGGGATTCCTCCTGATAGGGAAATAGATTTTGGGATAGATCTTCTACCAAATACTCATCCTATTTTAATTCCTGCTTATAGGATGGCTCTGGCATAGCTTAGAGAACTCAAAGAGTAATTAATGGATCTCCTTGATAAGGGTCTTATCCATCCTAGCATTTCTCCTTTTGGTGCTCCTATGATTTTTGTGTGAAAGAAAGATGGATCTCTCTAGATATATATAGACTATCATATGTTGAATAAGGTCACGGTTAAAAATAAGTAATCTCTTCCTAGAATTGGTGACCTCTTTAATAAGCTTTAAGGTGCTAAGTGTTTCTCTAAGATAGATCTTCATTCAAGTTACCATCAATAGAATACTAGGAAGGTTGATATTCCCAAGACTACTTTCCAAACCCATTATGGACATGATGAGTTCTTGGTCATGTCTTTCAGATTGACTAATGCCCCGACTACTTTTAAGGACCTTATAAATCGAGTATTCAGGCAATTTTTGAGTTTATTCATTACAGTTTTCATTGATGACATCTTAGTGTACTCCAAAAGTGAGGAGGATCATGTGAATCACCTTTGGATTGTATTACAAACCTTAAATGTCACAACCTAAGGCTACCCCCTAGTCGCAATACGGTGCTTAAAGCCATAAGTGACCCCAAGCTAACCCATATTCTGGTACCTACTATGAGCACTAAATAAAATAATGGTAAAGTATGATATGCAAAAGCTGAACTAATAAAAGTACTGATAAGATAGAATACTGATAAAAAGAATACCACATGTCTGAACTACTGATAAAAGAAACTAAAAAAAATCTGAATATCTGAACATCTAATCTTAACATCTGAAAGCCTCTAAGACATAAGTAGTAGATGGGAAAAACCCCAAACTAACTCCGACTGACTGAACATAAGGAAATACTAAAATAACTGCAATAACATATCTTGTCCTTGATGGATGAGGACTCACCACTACTGCTACTGAGAGGTACTGAGTTATCTATGGATGATCAGGGAACTAAGCGTCCGAACCTATGTTATAAGACAACATAGTGAAAAATAAGAGTATACGATCAGTAATTTGAATATACAAGTACATGAGATATGTACTGGATATAATACATATGAGTACCAAAAATAAATGCATTTACATGTAAAAAGAATGCAAGACCAAGTAAAACATGTACTGACATATCTATATAACTGACTCACTGAATAGCTCATAACTGAATAATTGTTTATGAAAACCTAAATTTATATAACATGAGTGCTGAACTAAAATTGTAATAGCTCTCATGTAATTGACATGCCCCAATCTGAGCTAATCGGGTCCTTCTTGTAACCCTAGTTGGAAGGGTATCAGTACCTTGCCTTGGGTACTAACACTGGCTGTGTAGATCCACTAAACTGGTGTCCTGAATGAGTAAAGATTTAGTCCTCTACTTGAGGGTGACCCCTAAGTGAGTGTCAGTCCTCTACTGGCATGTAATATATCATAACCTATGCAGGCTATATAGTTCTGGAACTTAAGGATTTCTAATAAAGGTCTTACTCCTCTACTGACGGGTGAGCCTTCATCCTTAGGTTTACTTGGTGCTAAATCCTACTCCCAATTGAACTGACTCTGGTTCTGACTAAAGTTAATTGGACATGACAACTGATAATGCTCAACATGACCATAACAAAATAAGTATGATGATAAAATCATGATTAGACTGACTTGTTACTTGTAATTCTAAGACATGTGTAAACATATTGGAATCGGGGGTTCATAACCCTCTAACACTGAGTCATACTTATATACAACAACATCATTTAAATACTCTATAAGGAAATTCAAGATTCAAAGACCCAAAACATTGTACATGTCACTAAGCTTATAAAATACATGAATTTGAATATGTGGGAATGTGTTAAACTTGGGAGGACAACATGCTCACATAGTTTAGTTCCTAACTTGATAATTTTAACATAGGTTCAATTGAATATGACATAAGCAATTGAAATTCAAAGCATGTAATAGCATAATTCACATGGGAAAATATATTGGCGTGGCTTGAATTTAAAATTACTAAGAAAAACATGAGTAAATTCATACTTAACATTTAAATTTCATGAAAAGAGGATAACAAATCCATATTGAACAAAAAGGGATTTTTAGGACTCACTGGGTGAAAGGAACCCATTGATGAACACCCCACATACCTAAATTTCTTGAATTCTTGAAGAAGAAGATTGGAATTGGAACTTTGAATGCTTGAATCCTTAAGGAGAAAATTGACTTTTACGTTCTTGGGAAAGGGGGATGGGTTTACATATGATAACTAATGGATAATAGGGCAATTGATGCCACTCTTGGGGCTTTAATTTGTCAATAGGGTATTTGGGGTAAGGAGGAAAGACCAAAATGCCCCTTGGACCTTTTATTAAAAATGCATGAAAATACAGCCTCCGTGGACGGAGGTTATAGTAGAGACTAACCTCCGTGACACGAACCTTAACATGGAGACTCTACTCCATGTCACAAACCCTATCATGGAGATTATCCTCTATGACATGAGGACATCATGGAGACTTACTAACTTCAAGGTCTGAAATAACCCTGAACCCCATCCAAAATATTCGGAACTCTTTCAGGTTACCCCTTTAACATTCCTAAATATATTTAAACTCAAAAATCAACATTTCAAATTTGGGAAGGCCAAAAATAAAATCCTCAAAATCTTGGGGTCTTAAAATGATTAAGCCTTTTATACTTAGTGTAAAATTTATGCCTTGTACCCCCTTTTAAACATGCGACTAGTAGCTGGAAACGAGCCTAGGATCTTACAAAGTATTACATTAAAGGATCAAAAGTTGTATACAAAATTTTCTGGGTCTGAATTTTGGATAAATATTGTGAATTTTCTTGGGCATCTTTTATTTACTGAAGGAATTAAGGTTGATCCCCAAAATATTGAGGCGGTTAAGAAGTGGCCTAGACCCACGACTCCAACCTACATTAGGAGCTTTTTGGGCTTGGTAGGTTATTATAGGAGATTTATGGAGATTTTCTCATTTATTGTTGCTCCTCTTACGAGGTTGACTCAGAAAAGCATAAAGTTTCTATGGTCCGATGCTTAGGGCTTAAAGGGTCACGATAGCCCCGCAACGCGAGGGCAGCACCCAACTAGGGTTCGCATCGCGAGGGATGCTTGACCCAAGTAAGGATCGCGATGCGGAGGCTATTCCCCCATAATCTTAGCTTCTTAAGGGTCAAGGGGCACTTTGTGATACAAGTCAAATATCTGCCTTAGATTTTGATGACATCTTTGGAGGCCGACACTTAAAGGCTCAAGACTTGGTCACCCTGAGAGCACAAGGATATGCAAGGAAGGCTCATTTTGAGCATGTCATTAAACAAACCCGAGTGTGGAAGGTTGTTTAGAGCCTTGAAGACTTGAGGACTCTCGAGTTTTGGCCCTTAATGGCTCACTTTATTTTGGGGCAGCTTCATTAACGATATTTTGGTCACTTTATTGTGCCCAAAATACACTCCATTTGTAATAGCTATAAGTAGTTCTTTAGGGTTCATTTTACATTTAGTTGATTTTGTCAAGACATGAAATATTTGTAACACCTAAGTCTCTCTTGAGAGTGTATCACTTTAGAGTAGGGCTTGGAAAAGCCACCCCTACCAGTAGCTAGGGCTTCCAAGTATGGAGACACTTGTTTTGTATTTTGGCTTGAGACATTGGTGTTTAGAGGAGGTAAAGTCCCTTTTGTGTCAACGTTGGACTTAGGTATTTGGTGTGTGTAGTGTTAAGGGTGTAAGAGTGGAATATGCTCTTGGGTTCTTATGATTATACCATCACTTTTCTAACTATCTATCTTGTATCTTGTTTTAGTTTTGGTTTTCTTTGTCTTGTTGTTGAACCCATGGGGGTCTTGTTATTGTAACATTGTCGTTCTTCATTCTATTGTTGTAATATAGTTTGGGATTGTTGGCTGAAATAGGTGTTAAACACCTTGTTATATCGTGTTCTTGTTGTTGTTCTTGAATCCGAGAGTGGTCACCATCTTGGTCCTTGGTTCTGTTGAACTTGTGGACTATTTTTTTGGTGTATGTTTTGACTTTTTTGAGCCAGTTTCATGTCTCCCATTGTTGTCTTATATCATTTGGTATCAAATTCATCTTTGATTTTGTTCTAACAATATCAATCTTGGGTTTGAGATTTGAAAAAAATAAAAAAAAAGAGTTGAAAACTGAAAAATACCAGAAAAGGAGTAATTTTCCCATTCTTGTTGTTCTTGGCCGAGAACTTGTTGTTCTTGTCTTGGCCGAGATTGTGGAGTCTAGGTCTAGGTTTCTTTTAGTTGTTTAGTTATTTCTAGTGTTAGTATTGTTCTTTACTAACACTTTTGAGTCTATATCTAAACTTGAGCTTTTGTTGCTAATGTTGTTAATGTGAACATTGTCGTATGATGAAGTTGTTGTGACCTTGGCCGATTATGGTGGTCTTGTTGTTGTTGTGGAGTTGGTTAGGCCGTGTGGTTGTTGATGTTGTTATTGTGTTCTTCACACCTTCATGTCTTGTTAAAATAAAGTGAATGGTAGATCTATAAAGGTGAAGAAAAAGAGTTGAAGCCTTGCTTGTCGCGAAAGACTTGCAATCACTCAAGAACTTGTCAATCACATCTCAACCACTTCCCTTGTTTTAAGAACCTTGTCTTGAGGGATAAAGTGTAAGAAATTCAAATATTCAATCTTTGAATTTAAAAAGGGATTTCAAGACTTACATTTCCCTCCAAACTAATTCCTACCATTTCTAACTTACAAATTGATCAAGACTTCTAATTTTAGAAAAAAATAAAATTATATAAGACCGCACCCAATACGTGGCTGCCACATCACATTTACTGTTCATACGAAAATTTTAGGCTCAAATTAGGATTCTTAGTTTCTAGTTGTTGATTATTAGTTTCATTTTGTTGATTCTTATACTAATTGGCAACTAGTAAACACCTACTAAGTTGTAAATTGGTTTTTGAATACGTTTCTTCGTGTTAGCGTTATTTTTGTGCTTTTATTATTTTAAATCGTAGTATTTCTTGGTTCAAGTTTGGACATTACTTTCTTAAGTCTTCAAGCAAAGAATCCATTCCAACCAATGAGTAGACTCACCCCTCGACTCATCACGAACTACAAGCCGACTTCCAACACTTGTGAAACCGAGTGTGAGATGATCAAAGTGTGAGTGAGTGTAGTGAGGATATTATGAACTAATTGTTTTGTTTTGATAGTTTGTTTTGTTTTTAGGTACAAATTACAATAGAACCCACGGCTTTAACCTCTCAAACCTTGGGCAATGACGCTACAAGTGGTATTTTGGCTAATCTTGAAGCCATGGCCCATCAATGGAAAGTGATAAATGAAAAGTTGGATCATATGGGAGTTCCAAGGAAGCAAGTGGACTACTCGGACACACATCAAGATGAAGGTCGTAGCTCAAGTGAGCTACAAGGTAACAAAGCTATCTCCTACACTTCTACAAACTTAAAATGTTGGGATGTGGCTAGTAGTAGCCAAATGGATGTAGTTGGTAGTTTGCCGAAGGAGTTGCATGAGCTTTCCTGAAGTGATACTCTTGACATTGCTAGGAGTGAACTCGTGAGTTTGTTCTTTGACAAATATTATGATGTTTGCTTGACTCATAGGGATAATCATGCATTTGTAACCATTTTGAAACTTGAAATGATCCCTTAGAGAGTGAAGGTTCCAAATCTGTCCGTAGGATAGATCTCACTCTCTTTAGGCATAATATCTTGCTTGAAGATGGTATGATTACTCCTAATGAACCTAGTGGTGCTATTGATAGTATATCTTGTCTTGAAAGTTATATCCTATATGGTAATCCACTATGGTGTGACAACATTCCTCCTCAAGATGAAAATCTCTTCTTGGAAGATGAGTGTACTCTTAAGGGTAGGGAATGCGTAGTCTTGGAAAGGAATAGCCAATCGGTTGAAGATGACCTTGACTTGCTTGTTTGCTTGGGAAACCAGAATTGAGCCTATTTCTTGAAAAATGATGTCACTTGTGATCCTTTGCATGACACACCGCCCTTACTTGATAACTATGGGAATGACTTGATAGTTATGAGGACATGAATTGTGATCCTTTTGATGTTAATGGTAGTTTATGTATACTAGAGAACCCTAGGGCAACTGTGTCATTGACTCTTTGGATGTTGCTCATATACGTCCATCCATGTTTCACATACTTATACTTAAGCTATGTGAACCATAACATGTGGGTGCCAAGTTATATTCTTATTTGCAGACTATTTTATACCACTTTTGTGTGTTTCGCCTAGGCGTGATAATATTTATTATTGTGCTAACTCTAACCCTCATGCCATGAGGAAGTTGTTCTTGTTTGTCCTTTCTCTTATTTTGCAAGAGATGGATTCGAGGTCGAATCCTTTTCAAGAAGGGGAGGATGATACAAGACAAATGGCGCCTTAGCTTTTGATGACATCTTTGGAGGCCAACACCTAAAGGCTCAAGACTTGGTCATCCCGAGAGCACAAAGATATGCAAGGAAGGCTCGTTTTGAGCATGTCATTAAACAAACCTGAGAGTGGAAGGTTGGTTGGAGCCTTGAAGACTTGAGGACTCTCAGGTTTGGACCCTTAATGGCTTACTTCATTTTGGGGCAACTTCATTAAGGGCATTTTGGTCACTTTATTTTTCCCAAAATACACTCCATATGCTCACCTCATTAAGGGTAAGGAGGTCATTTTATCCTTATTTTGTAATAGCTATAAGTATTTCTTTAGGGTTCATTTATATTTGGTTGATTATTGTCAAGACATAAAATATTTGTAACACCTAAGTCTCTCTCTTGAGAGTGTATCACTTTAGAGTAGGGCTTGGAAAAGCCACCCCCACCCGTAACTAGGGCTTCCAACTGTGGAGACACTTGTATTGCATTTTGGCTTGAGATGTTGGTATTTAGAGGAGGTAAAGTCCCTCTTATGTCAACATAGGAGTTAGGTGTTAGGTGTGTGTAGTGTTAAGGGTTCAAGAGTGGAATATGCTCTTGGGTTCTTAAGATTATACCATCACATGTCTAACTATCTATCTTGTATCTTGTTTTAGTTTTGGTTTTCCTTGTCTTGTTGTTGAACCCTTGGGGATCTTGGTGTTGTAACATTATTGTTCTTCATTTTATTATTGTAATATAGTTTGGGATTATTGGCTGAAATCGATGTTAAACACCTTGTTATATCGTGTTCTTGCTGTTCTTCTTGAATCCGAGAGTGGTCACCATCTTGGTCCTTGGTTCTTTTGAACTTGTGGACTATTTTTTTTTGGTGTATGTTTGGACTGTTTTGAGCCAATTTTGTGTCTCCCATTATTGTCTTGTATCACTTTGGTCCTTTTCCCTCAACCCCAAACGTCCAAAGGACGATTTATAACATTCAAAAGGGCATTACTTGCCCATCTTCCTCAATATTTCTCATGTAAAAACCCTCTTTTTTCCATAAGATCAATAATTCATGCTTTTCCTCTCAAGAACACAAGGATTCAAGCGTCAAATTCAGGATTTCTTCAAGAATCCATCGAATTAAGGTATGCAGGAGTTCATTCATGGGTTCCCTTTCACCCATGGAGCCTAAGAACCCTTTTTGAATTTAAAATCATGAGTTATACATGTTTCAAGTTCAAAATTATGATCTTTACATGTTAATATGTATTATATCCATGAAACCTCCACAAATTTAGATTATGTATCATGTTTACGAATGGTTTTGTTGAAATTTTCTTGAGATGTTCGAATGGTGATTTTCATATGTTAAATCCTTAACCCATGTTTTTAATATTGAGATTATTGTGATTTTAATGGTTTAACTACTCCCATGTTTTAGCTCATGATCCCCATAAGTTTGATTTCAAATTAAGAGTCTATATGTTTTCAAGTGGAATAGCCAATACGTATTTTGAATGTTATAATCTTGATATAAAATCCCCAAGTTGTGAACTTTGCCATGTAACTCTATTGTTACCACACGTTTAAGACATCCTTATGTTCAAGCTATGATATTTACATGTTTGGAAGAAAGGCCCAAGTCCTATTTCCTGTGAATTCCACGTAAATTCTCAAATCATTATTTTAGTTATGTAATCATGCTATGCTCCCATGTTTAAGATATTCCCATATTCATGTTAATGATCATGACATGTTATCATGTGGTCCCATTCATGCCTCTCAATTGTTTGACAAAATGTCAAAATGAAAGCATTATTAACAAGCTACTATTGTTATGTTATTATGACCATGTCAGGTTTTACTTTCAATGCTATCGAGTCCTCGGGGTATTCAATACCCAAAATCTAGTTGTTTGGCTAGAATTACAGTATCTTCAAAATAATCTTAGTGATATCACATACAGTAGCACTCAATCAGTTACAGAACTCAGTGTATTTAATTAATTAACAGAACTCAGTCCAGTTCGGTTAGTCAACAGAATCAGTGTGGGTTTAGTCAAGCCTTGTACAGACCAGTTTTTGTTCTAGTATCAATTTAATCATTAATAATTACCTCAGAATCTGTATGCACTGTTAATTTCAGAATACCATGACTTGAGCTTATCATTTATTAGTGCATGAACCAATTAGTATTCCAGGGTCATTCAGTTGGAAGTAGGATTCAGCACCGAGCTAACCTAGGGATGGGTGAATTTCTACCAACAGAGGGTTTTACCCTTAGTAGCAATCCCTGAGTTATAGAACTACGTAGCCAACATAGGTTTGAGATATTTTCCTGCTAGTCTAGGGTTGGTACATATCTCATGAGTTTCTTGCCAGTATAAGGTTACTCCTTAGTCCTTCAGGACACCAGTTTAGTGGATCCACACAGCCAGTGTTAGTACCCGTGGCACGGTACTGGCACCCTTCTAACTGGGGTTATAGGTTGGACCCCAATTTGCTCATATTAAGGTATGTTGGTTAGATGATACCTCCCATAGTTACAGTTTTAGCTTTAGACTCAGTATGGAACTTAGCTTAGTTCTCAGAATTAGGACTGTCAGAAATAGTCACCCAGTTATCAGTAAGTTACTTATCAATAATTGCAGTTATCAGTTACTTAATTATCAGAACTCAATATTCAGTTCCAGTACAGTCTCAATTACAGTCTTAGTTACAGTCTCAGTTATAGTCTCACTTATAGTCTTAGTTGCAGTCTCAGGTACAATCTTAGTTATAATCTCAGTCACAGTCTCAGTCCAGTAATCAGATTAGTCATCAGTTTGGTTTTAGGTTTGCTTGACCATAGTGTACAATTATCAGTTATTCAGTTATCTGTATTTTAGTACCTCAATTAACAAACTATTTTAGAATCATGTTATACGCTTAGTCTTGTATTCTCAAATAATATAGTTTTTATGAATTCATTCTCAGTTACATCATGTTACTCAGTCTGTCCTTACCTCATATGTATAACTATACTGTTTCAGTCTAGTTATTGAGACTAAGTACAGTTCAGTCTTACATGCCCAGTATTCAGTTATTAGTCATTCAGTTAATCATATAAGTTAGTATATTTATGAGTCCATGTTCAGTGTGATTGTATATTCAGATCCTCAATTTATATCAGTCTTTATCACGTAGTTTCAGACCCAGTATTCATATAGTATCCATGTTTTATCATATCCCAACCTTAGTTATACTTATATCATTAAAGTAAAGTTTACAGAAACTAAGTGTAGAGATTCACCATCTTATCAGAAAATATTTGTCACTCATGCTTAAAGATATTTTAGTTTTCAGTTTAGTCCAGCCTATTGGTGAGTCTACTTACACTTAGCATGCATGTTTTATGATTACGTATGAAATTAATTTTACTTATTGCATTCACTTCTGCATACTCAGTAGATTCCAGATGTACTGATCCACATATATGTCTGTGTGGCTACATTGTTTCATAATGTAGGTAATAGTTGTAGCCCGCATATCACGATCAGACAGTTGCAGATTCCAGCCAGCAGGTGTTGAGTTCTCCTACTTTGGGAACTCCAGATAGTTTTAGTTCATGTACAGTTCATTTACTTTCATATGTATTGATTAGTAGTAGTTGGAGGCATGTCCCAACTATCTATAGTCAGTATAGTAGAGGCTTTATAGATGTCAGTCAGAGTCAGTCATATAATTTTGGTTACATCATTTAGATTTATTAGATTGTAAAGCTTTATCAGTATTGTATCGATTTTAGATTTTCGGTATGATTATGTTTCTGCACAGCAGAATAGATATTTATTATGTTATAATTTAGTTGCTTAACAATATGCTAGTTCATAGGTTAGCTTGGGATCACTTGTGGTTTCAAGCACCGTGTGACGACTAGGGTGTAGTCTAGGGTCATTACACATACGATATGGAGGAATAGAGATAGATTGAGTATCTGGAAGAAGGTCAATACCGAATTCTATTTTCCTATCAGGAGGTACCCCTGGCAAATCTTCGAGAAAAACATTAGGAAACTCATTGACTACACTGACTGACTGAACTATTGGGGTCTCAAACTTAGTGTCTTTGACCTAAACTAGATGATAGATACACCCCTTTGAGATCAACCTTCTGGATTTAAGATACGATATGAAATGACTCTTAGGAGACACTGAATTTCTTTCCCACTCAAAGACTGGCTCATCTGTAAATTGAAACTCACCACTCAGGTACGATAATTTATGGATGCATAGCAAGAATGGAGCCAATCTATACCAAGAATAAGGTCAAAGTCGACCATATCTAACTTTATTAAATCTACTAATATGATTTTATGAAGGACAATGATAGGAAACTTTCAATAGATCTATTTGGAAATAACTGACTCACCCACTGGGGTAGAAACTAAGAAGGGCTCAAGGATCTTTTCAGGACCTATTTCAAAATTCATTGCAACTAACGGGGTTGCATAAGAGAAATTTGACCTGGGGCCTAGTGACACATAAATATTAAGTGAAAGACACGAAGCATATCAGTAACAACATCTGGTAAATCCTCCTTCTCCTGATGGAATGTTAAAGCATAAAACCAATTTTGGCGCTGACCGCCACCGGTACTGGATGATGCACCCTAAGGATGGACTGGGTGGCCTAGAGGAGCTAGTGCACTAATAGCCTGAGTCGAACATAGAGGATAACTAGGCTTTCCACTTATACTATTCTGAGATCTGTACAAAGAAGTCTTAACCTACTGCTCCTGTCTAGCTCTAGGTGTAGTAGCATTAGCTAAAGATGGCACTGGCATAGATGAATGGTTCTAAAACTGCAAATGATTTCCCCCTCTATTCTTTGTCACGCCATACTCAAACTGCCCTATTCCATCTTTCTTATTTCCTCTCTCTCTTTTATTCAACTTCTTTGCCTCAATCTGCTAAGCATAAATCATCAACCTAGCAAGATCTATGTCCCCAATAAGCATGGTAGTCCTACACTCATAGGAGTTGCATTCTCACCTCTGCCATTCTTCCACATAACTACCCAATCATACTCTATATCCTTCAATCTGTAGGATGCTAACTCTACACTCTCTACCTCAGAAACATGCATAATCTAGGTGATTTCTTCACCTTATCTAAATAAAGGTCTTCATCTACTTTCGACCCAAAGAAATCTAGCGAATTTATTCTCATAAAGTCTTTGATTCTGGTTACTGCTAAATCCCCATTCTACTAAAAAGGGACCACCACCTGATGGTTGCCCTGAACAGTAGCAGTCACAGCTTGGACCAATGCCTAAAAGGCAGCCTAAAATTCAGCATGGGATACATTCTCATTCAAAGGGTCAGCAAGCTGAGGTGGCTAGTTATCGTTTCTGCGGGCATTAGCTCGACGAAGAGGCATATTCAACTATCACGTAAAGGCACAAGTTAAAAGTAGATAGAGATATTATAAGAATGATAGATTATGAAAGAAAGAGATGACTTTCTAAAATCATCCCATAGCCTCTTGCTTATAAATGTGGCGCGCTTCACACTCATGATCATGACTCTATGTAACACGACTTGTCTAACTCCCTAGGACTCTTATAAATCATAGTATCTAATACCAAGTTTGTAATGGCTCAAAAACAGGTCCCGAGATGTCACATGGTGCTCAAGACTATGAGTAGCCTTAAGCTAACCCTGTCTACCTTCTATTAAGTCTTAATCTCATAACAAGGGAATATAGATATAAAATCATATTAAATGCAGAAATCTGTCTGAGATAACTAAGAATATCTGAATATAATCTCTAAAATATACTAGACTCAGGAGTCTGATTAATCAATATTGAAAATCTGAATCATAATCTACCATTCTGACAAGCCTCTACTACTAATAAATAGAGAGTTACTAGGACAAACCCCCAGTTGACTCGCACTATCTGAATTATCTATACTAATAAGCTGAAAAACATAAAGACTAAGTCCCCAAACTATGAGGACTCAGCAACTATTGGGATGTAGATGGAGATGCTTGAAATCACTTATGCTGCTGGAACTGATCACCTGAACCTAAATTATGAGACAATGTAGCACATAGACGTATATGTGGATTAGTATTTTGAGAATGTACTGAGTATATGGGGGGTGAATGCATAAGTAAATCAATGTCTCAACATTATCACAATTTGTAAAACAATGCATACTAAATGTAGATGACTCACATAAGCTGGAATATCTAAAAACTTAGTATCATAATCATGAGTAGCAAATCATACTTTATAAATCTAGTTAGTCATAATATTTAGTTCTAAAAGCTGTATTAGTGTTCTACCTATAAATCATGCTGACTAAGTGTAGAACAGACTCACTTTTATATTTGAAATCTAAAAGCTAAAATTTGCAGCTAAAGGCTTATATAAAGCAATGTCTGAATAAAACTGTGAGCCTTTACACTTAGTTTCTAAAAGCTGTTCTATTATTCTTTACTCTTTTCTTTAAGCTGTAGGAAAAATTTACTCAAAAGCAATTTATTTACTTTTACTTTTATGGAAATACTTTTAAAAACTATTCTGAAAGTCTTTACTATTAGGCTGTAGGGAATTCTTTTAAAAGATGTATGTAAGGTTACTCTTTTTTGTAGGGAGGTTCTTCTAACCGACATAAACCATGTGACCTATCATGGAGTCCAACATCTAGTTCCATTATGGGAAACCTCACATTGGGGAGAGGTATCATACTCTTGCCAAGGAGTATAGCCTATCTAAGTGATCACATCTATATCTGTCATCCATATAGAAATGGGAATAGTCTGATAATCTAAACCTATATTGGCTCATAGTTCTGAGGCATTAGAACATACCGAACTCGGTGCTACATACTACTACCTTTAATCTGTATGCTCATTCCGCTGGAAATCCACTTTAAAATCTAGTATAGTGGTTCATTATGAAAACCAACTGTATATTTGTTAAGTTACACTGTAGTTTTAAACTAAAAAGATGATTTCATATCTAAGCTGAGATTAAAAGATCAAATCCTTATCAAAAATATGAAAATACTCTAGTCATAGGGTGCTCATAGCATAATCAATCTTGAAATAGCAATATTCAACTAAGGCTTAATACCCATGCATCAAATTCATGTTAAAATATAATAATATTCTTGCTCAATAATGAAGGTATTGATAATTCTACTCAAAATTTGAAAATCACTGCAATACGCATGAAAATACAAAAATAGACATGCAATTCAACTTCTAAATCACTTGAAATCTCATAATCTTGCAAATAACAATAATGGCTATGAATCCTGATTTGAAACTCATGTATATTCATACAAAATCATGTAAATTTGTAATTAAAAACTAGTTTTGGGCACAAGGATGAAAGAGTATCCTTGTTGATAAACCTCACATACCTTAATTGATGCAATTACTAAGAATGCTTGAACTTGAATCCCTATTTGTGCTCTTGAAGATGAATTCTTGAATCTCTTGAATTGGGAATCCTTAATTTTGAGCTATCTTGGAAAAAGAATGGAGGAAATCTGATTTTTTGGAGGTTAAGTTTTGAGGTTCTAGGGTTTTCTTAAGAGAGAATTAATGAAAAATGAGCATAGAATGAGTAGCTTAATCTTGTGTTTTACACGGTTTGGGGCTTGGGAAAAGACCAAACTACCCTTTTAAAATTTAACTCAAAAAAACTGGAAGCCAATTTTTCCACCCACCACGATGCGCCACCATCCCGGTGGCTTACTGAAAATTGACAACTAGGAACTGAAAATCAATGCGACGTGGAGCTATCGCAGTAAGCCACTAAATTGCCATTTAAGCTGTCACCGTGATGCGGTACCATCACGTTGGGCTTCTGGATTATGAAAATTGGGAATGGGACTTCAATGCGATGCACCACAATCATGCAGGTCTACTAGAAATTGACAATTGCCATTTTTGCCTTCACCGTGACGCGGTGTTTGTTGAAATGCTATATTATTTATTTAATATGCCATAACATTTCAACTGAGAATCGAATTGAGGCAAAATTGGTATCGTTGGAAAGCTAATTCAATTTTCTGCACAATTGAGGATCTAGAACTGGAAAATTCTATATGTATCAAAGCTTATTCATTGCTGAAGCTAACCCTTGATATTCTAGGAGATAAATTAAGCTAGGAAAAAGTGCGGGATATTACAGGTAGATACACGAATAGGCATGGAAGGAGGATCACTAGCTGACTTAAAACCCAAAGCAAAATATACAGACACATAGAAGAAAATCAAACCCACATCAAATAACACAAATGTAGATTTGAAATAAATAGGAATGATATGTGTGATAATAGCATCGAAAGCCTCTATCTCTGATCTTGCAAGTATAGCATAGCACTGACCACAACCACCGACTGATTGAATGGCCTAGAGACCACCACTATGGGCACCACTACCTCTGCCTTGTGTACCTTTGGTAGAACCTCTACCTCTTACAACTAAAATAGAAGTAGCCCTAAATATACAGAAGGGACAGTCCTTGGCCAAATGGCCAGTCTTATCACACACAAAAAAGCCCTATGGCCTGACTTAATAAGAAGAGGTACTACTAAACCAAAACAACCATCGAAAATTATTGAACCAAAAATCCCACTACCTAAACTCTATAAGGCTGCCTACATGGGTCTACCATGATATCTACAGAAACCTCTAGAATCCCTACCTCGAGAAGTGTGACCTCTAAACTCTTCCATATGGTGCATATTATTAGCGCCTCCCTGAGATGCTCAAAGAATACCCTCAGTCATCTTAGCATGGTCTAGGATACTTTAAAATAAAGCTTCACGCATAACCAGCTGAGATGTAGCTAGCTGTAGGGAAACATTCAAACCCTTTACAAACTTTGAATCTTCTCAAATTTAGTGGTAATATTGGCATAGGAATATCTAAAAAAGGCATGAAAATCTGCTTCATACTCTGCAACAATTATGAAGCTCTACTCCAGTGATCAAACTTATCTCTCATCTGATGCCTCAGGCTATAAGGCATAAACCACTCCAAAAAGGCCTCACCAAATTGATCCCAAGTTATCTCAAGAGAATTAAGAGATCTGCAACCAAGAACTTCACCAATATCTAGAGGCATAACTTAACTAATAAGTATTATATACAACACCATATAACTAAGGTGAACCCAGGTTATGCAACTTTTCATAACAATCAATTAAGAACTCATTAGCATTCTCGCCTACAAACCATTGAACCTAGGAGGACCTAAATAAGTGAACCTCTTAAATCCCTTCTGATCGATAAAAGATATAACTTTACTCGCAATAAGAGAAGGAATAGTGAATTTGGCAGACTGAGATCCCAGCTGAGGAGGTAACATAGATGAAGGCTGAAATCCTAACCTAAAAATACCAGAGTCAGACATAGGTATTAAAGAAGGAATGATAATCAAACTCTATGGACTACCAAAAGTAGAAGTAGGTACTACTAGAGGGTCCACACTAAGAATTGAAGGATCACCATAAGTAGAATCTATCACAAACGGAGGTATAATACTCAAAACTAGAGGAACACCAGGAGCACCCTCCAAATAGGTCAACAAGAAAATAAATAACCCCTCCAAAACAAGGGTATACGAACTCAATAAAATAAAAGTGGGACCCACACCTCCAATATTCTCAACATGAGGCTCAAGGGAAAGTTCCCTAGAACTACTCCTAAATGGGGCATATCCATGTGCCCGTCCACACCTTGAGCTCATCCAAGACTCACAACTTGCCCTCTAAACTAGACCCTCTCCTCAGATAAAGGCTCAACATTTCTACTCTTATGAGATCTAGTCATCACCACCTACCTGTAACACCCCATATTTCCCTAGAATAATCTAAACCTAATATATAAGCATTCGTATATGAAATTTTTGAAACACTCATTATTTTTTAGTTTAGAGCCACATTGTGTAGAAAATTTAAATATCTTTCCAACGATATAAAATTTGCCCAAATTTGATAACCGGGTAAGAAGTTATGGCGATTTTAATTTTCAGTCATTAAACACCGTTATTTTAATCCTTAACACATCGTGTAGGAAGGCCAAATGATATTTGTCAATTTTCAGTGTGAATCTGCAGTCATGGTACATTGCACAGCAGTCAATCTCCCCTTTGGCAAATTCTAGTGAGGGTCCACGATCCTGGCGCGTCGCGCCATAGGTCAATTTTACATTTGTCCATTTCCAGTGTCAAAGCGCGATACCACCTCGTCGCAGTGAACTTACAGGTCCTAATCAGTGAAGGACCGTGGTTTCCCCGCATCATACCATACACTAGTTTCCCAGTTGTTTGATTTCCGTGACATGGTGCGATAGCACCGCATTGCGGCAGCCCAAAAAATCAGGATTTTCAGTCAGTTTTGAGTTTTAATTCCAAGGGCTTTTAAGTACTTTTCCCTTGTCCCAGTCAACCCCCAACACGAAATTAAGTCCCTAATAATCTAATTGGGCATTATTTTAATTAATTTTTCCCCAAAATCAAGAACATTCTCTCAAGTAGCAAAACCCTAACCTTCAAGAATCAAGGTCAAACCTCAAGAATTCTCTATCAATCCTTCCAAATTCTTTATCCCAGGTATGTTAGATGTTTATCCCTGGATCCATTTCATCCATGGAGTCCAAGAAACCCTTTTTAAATTATAAAATTATGATCTTTTCAAGTTATTATATTTTAAATTCTGATTTCACCTATGAATCTCCATGAACTATGATTCTATACCATGTTACCATGAAATCATTGTTAATATTTAATCCTCCATGTTTTAATGTTGTTATTGAATGAACAAGACCATGGTTTAACTCTATTATGTCAGATTCATGCTATTTTTATTTGTTTTAGGACATTCCTATGATTGTTTTAAACCATGAACTACAAGTGTTTGATAAAATTCCTACAAGAGTGATTTATTTAATAAGAGCCTTCATGTTTTGGCCTTCAAGCTTTTGTGTCTTTTTAGTATTGTTGTTTTGAGTCCTAGGAGTATTGAATACCTAAAATCCATAGCTATTTATATAATTCTAGTCTCAGTACATTACATAATAACTTCAGATTATACTATGAGCATTTTTAGAATAGACATATATCAGTCAGTTAAACTCAGAATAATTAAGTATTTCAGTGTCTTTCAGTTGGGAGTAGGATTTAGCACCGAGCGAGTGTAGGGATGGCAGCTTTCCCATTAGATAGGTAAATTCATTAGTAGCAGTCCCTATACTCCAAAACAATATAGCCAGCATAGGATATGAGTAGTCACCCATCAGATTAGGCTTGACTATCTCGCAGGGGTCACCCTTCAGTTTAGGCATGACACCCTTAGTCCTTTGGACATTATATCTGTTTAGTGGATCCACACAACCATTATTAGTACCCATGGAATGGTATTAACACCCTTCCAACTAGGGTTACAGGTTCGACCCCGATTAGCTCTAATTGGGAAATGTCGGTTAGATGATACCTCCCACAATCTTAGATATACTCTCAGTTACAGTCCCAGCTCAATTATTCAGTCTTAGTGTTGTTTGACCAAAGTATACAGATTTTAGTTATTTTAATATTTTAGTTTTTAGATTTTACTCAGTTATGTTATATGCTTGGTCATGCAACCTCAGTATTTATAGATTTTCATGAATTATCAGTATCTACAGATTCCATGCTCTCTACTTAGTACTCTATGCTTTACATACATATCCAGTTAATTATTAGTCCTGTTCATGACACCATGCATATCAGCCTACCTCATTTAGCATACCGGTACATTCAAAGTACTGATCGTATACCTTTTCTTTTGTGCTATGATGTCTTATATCATAGGTGTCGACACTCAATTCTCAAATCACACATAGATTCTCAAATCATAAGCAGTATAGTAGTAGTGGTGAGTCCTCATCATCTGAGGACATATTATATTTCTTCATGTATTTATCTCAGTAGTTAGTAGAGTTAGTTGGGGCCTGTCCCATCAACTCACAGTATCTAATTTAGAGGCTGTTTAGACACTACAGTTCGCTATTCAAACTTTTCAGATTTCAGTATTTTTATAAGATTCATAATTCAATAGTTATTTCATTATTAAAACCTTATGGAATTTTAGTTATTCTTCCACATTCATGATTATATTATTCATTGCTCATAGCAGGTACCAACTTATGGGTTAGGTTATGGTCTCTTGGGACCATAAGCATCGTGTAATGAATAGGGGGTAGCCTCGGGTCATTAAAAACTTGGTATCAGAGCCTATGGTTTTAAAGTGTCCTAGGAAGTCTAAAAGCCGTATCGAGTAGAATCTTGTTCATGGGTGTGTAGATTCCACACTTATGGGCGAGAGACTACAAGGCATTTAGGAAAAGTTTTCCTTCTTTCAGTATTCATATCATGCGAGTGAGAATAAGCTCAAGTTAAACTCCCTGTCTAATACATTTCTTCCTTCCGTTTATAGAACGTGTCTCCCAAGAAGTACAGGAACTCAACCAGCCCCTCAGCCTGTCTAGGCAGATCCTCTGGATGAGCACGTCTCTCACACCAAATTTAGGGCTGCGTTCACTACTCTAGTGAACTCTGTAGTAGCACAAAATAAACGGCTAGCTATTGTTTCGGCCAACCCAGTGGCCAATAATGCTAGAACTAGAATTTGGGATTTCACCCAAATGAATCCTCCTTTCTTTACGGGATCCAAGTCTGAAGAGGATCCACAGGAATTCTTAGATATGGTTCAGAAGGTAAAAGATGTTATGGGTGATGTCTAGTCAGAGTGCTGTGTTGGCTACATATCAATTACAAGATGTATCCCATACTTGGTTTAAGTAGTGGAAAGTTGATAGAGGTGCTGATGCAGGGCCTATAGAATGGGAAGAGTTTGCCACGACTTTCTTGGACAAATTTTTTCTATTAGAGTGGAGGGAGGCCAAGGTGTTAGAATTTATTAATTTGAGGCAAGGCAGCATGAGTGTAAGGGAGTATTCCCCCAAGTTTTCTCAGTTAGATAGGTATGCTCCTCATGTGGTAACTGATAATAGGTCGAAGATGAGTAAGTTTGTATCTTGCTAATCTGATAGTGTGGTCAAGGAGTGGAGGACTGTAATGCTAATTAGTGAGATGGACTTATCTAGTATGATGGTCCATGCTCAACAAATAGAGGAGCAAAATATTAGAGAGAGAGAGAAAATAAGAGAGCTAGGATGGGTAGTTTTAGTTTTAATCATCCAAAGTTAGAAGGTGGTAACCATCCTCAATTTTATTAGAGGTCTTCAGCCCCAGTACCTTCTTCAGCTAGTGTGCCAGTATCTAAATTCAAAAATGATAATAGGGATAGGGCACCAGGCATTAAGTCCAAGGTTAGTGTTAGCAGTGCTCGTACCAATTCTTTATGTTAGAAGTATGGCAGACACCATCAGGGTGAGTGTAGAGCAGGTTGTGATGTGTGCTTCGGGTGTGGCAAACCAGGCCATCAGATTCGGGAGTTTTGTGTAGTTTCTCAAAAAGGTAGGGATATACGCCAACACGGCCAGTCCCATCAGTTGTCAGTTCCATCCGGTTGCCCAAATCAGTAGGGTGATGCTTCCAGTGCTACCAGTGGTCAGCGTCCGAATAGATTATATGCTCTCCAGTCCCGCTAAGATCTGGAAAATTCTTCTGGCATAGTTAATGGTACGTTGCAAGTCTTTCACTTACATGTTTATGCTTTACTAGACCCTGGAGTTTCTTTTTCTTTTGTAACTCCATATATAGCTGTCAATTTTGGAGCCAGTCCTAAAAATCTAGCAGAACTTTTTTCAGTATCTACCCCAGTGGGCGTTTCCATTGTAGCCAGATAGGTATACTGGAACTGTTCGGTCATAATATCTCAAAAAGTTACTTTAGTGGATCTCGTGGAGTTAGAGATGATGGATTTTGACATTATTCTCGGCATGGATTAGCTCCACTCATGCTATGCCTCAGTTGACTGTAGAAATAGAATAGTTTATTTTTAGTTTCCAAATAAACCAGTCCTTGAATGGAGAGGTAGTACTACAATTCTTAGGTGTCAGTTGATTTCTTACCTTAGAGCCAAAAAGATGATATCCAAGGGTGTGTCTATCATCTTGTACGAGTCAAAGACTCCAAATCAAAAACTCCTACTCTTGAGTCAGTCCCAGTAGTAAATAAATTCTCAGATATATTTCCTGAAGATTTTCCTGGAGTTCCTCCCAAAAAGGAAATCAACTTCGGAATAGACCTTCTCCCAGGTACTCAGCCTATATCTATTACACCATACAGAAAGGCTCCAGCTAAACTCAAAGAACTGAAAGAACAGTTGAAGGATCACTTAGATAAAGGATTCATTAGGTCCAGCATCTTCTTGTAAGGCGTACCTATTCTATTCGTGTGTAAGAAAGACGGTTCTCTCAGAATGTGCATAGACTATCATCAGTTAAACAAGGTCATAGTTAAGAATAAATATCCATTTCCTAGAATCGATGACTTGTTCGACCAACTTCAGGGTGCCAGTTACTTTTCCAAGATAGACCTCAGATCAGGCTATCATCAGCTTAGAGTCAGAGAATGTGATATTCCAAAATAGCTTTCTGAACTTGGTATAGTCACTTCAAATTTCTAGTCATGTCCTTTGGTCTTACAAATGCCCCAGTAACCTTCATAGACTTGATAAACAGAGTATTCAAGAAGTACTTGGACATGTTCGTCATAGTCTTCATTGATGACATTCTTGTCTATTCTCCTAGCGAAAGAGATCATTTAGACCATCTTAGCATAGTGCTCCAGACTCTTAGAGCTCATCAGTTGTTCGCTAAATTTAGTCAGTGTGAATTTTTGGCTAAGATTAGTAGCATTCCTTGGTCATATTATTTCGTGTGATGGCATTAGATTTGATCCTGAAAAGAATAAAATAATGAGAAACTGGCCTAAACCCATCTCTCCATCAAATATCAGGAGTTTCTTGGATTTAGCTGGCTATTACCATTGGTTTCTTGAAAGGTTTTCTTCTATTGTATCCCCTGTGTCTAGATTTACTCTGAAGAAAGTTAAGTTTCAGTGGTCAGATTCATGCGAGAAGAGATTTTAGGATTTAAAGACTCGACTCACCTTAGCCCCAGTATTGAATCTACCAGATGGTTCAGATGGTTTGTTGTGTACTGTGATGCATCTAGAGTAGGTTTGAGTTATTTCTCCATGCAGAGAGGTAAGGTCATAGCCTTTTCCTCCAGATAGCTTAAACCCCATGAGAAGAATTACCCTACTCATGATCTTGAGTTAGCAGCTGTATTGTTTGCCTTAAAGATTTGGAGGCATTACTTATACGGGGTGCATGTGGATATGTTCACAGATCATAAAAGCCTTCAGTATGTTTTCTCTCAGAAAAATTTGAATTTGCGTCAGAGAAGAAGATTAAAGTTTTTGAAAGATTATGACATGAGTGTTCTATACCATCCGGGCAACGTCAATGTAGTGGCTGATCCTCTCAGTAGAATGTCTATGGGTAGTGTAGCTCATGTTGAGGATGGTAAGAAAAAATTATCTTAGGAAGTTCATCAGCTTGCCCGACTAGGTGTCCGTTTACACGATACAGTAGAAGGTAGTGTATGGGTGCAGAGTAGCTCAGAGTCATCTCTAGTCTCCAAGGTGAAGAAAAAGCAGGATAGAGATCCCAGTCTAGTTAAGTTGAAAGAATCAGTCAGAGATCAGAAGGTGAAGGTTTTCTCCCAAGAGGGAGATGGTATTTTGCATTATCAAGGTAGATTGTGTGTACCTCGTGTAGATGATTTAAGGCAATGAATTCTTGCAGAAGCGCATGGGGCGCGTTACTCTATTCATCCAGGGGCCACTAAGATGCACCACAATTTTCTAGAGATCTATTGATGGAGTGGGATGAAGAGAGATATTACAGAGTTTGTAGCTAAGTGCTCTATATGTCAGCAAGTTAAGGTTGAGCACCAGAAACTTAGTGGGTCCATGCAGGAGTTCAGTATTCCCATGTGGAAATGGGAGAAAGTGAACATGAACTTTGTGACAGGTTTACCTCATACCCGCTATAATCATGACTCTATTTGGGTTATCGTAGATAGGATGACCAAATCAGCTCATTTTTTGCTAGTCCATACCTCTTATTCAGTCGAGGACTATGCCAATCTATATCTCAGAGAGTTGGTTAGGTTGCACGATGTTCCCTTATCTATCATCTCAGATAGAGGTACTCAGTTTACCTCTCATTTTTAGAAAGCATTCCAAAAGGGTCTTGGTACCCTATTCCACCTCAGTACAGCCTTCCACCCTTAGACAGATGGTCAAGCAGAAAGAACCATTCAGACTCTTGAGGATATACTAAGAGCATGCGTTGTTGATTTCAAGGGTAGTTGGGATGACCATTTTCCTTTGATTGAATTTACATACAATAAAAGCTATCATTCCAGTATTCGTATGGCTCCGTTTGAGGCTCTATATGGTAGGAGATGTAGATCTCCAATTGGATCATTTAATGTAGGTGAGGTTGCAGTAGTAGGACCTGACTTGGTATTTGATGCGTTAGAAACGGTTCAGTTGATTAGAGAAAGGCTTAGGGCTGCCCAGAGCCGACAGAAATTGTATACCGATGTGAGGAGAAAGAATCTCAAGTTTGAGGTTGGGGATTTAGTGTAATTGAAAATCTCGCCCATGAAGCGAGTGAAGATATTCATCAAAAAAGGGAAATCAGTCCCCGATATGTCGGTCCCTTCATAATTCTCAGTCATTTTGGAAAGATAGCTTACGATCTTGAGTTGCCTTCATATTTAGCCTTAGTACACCCAGTGTTCCATGCCTCATTGTTGAAAAATGCATTGGTAATCCAGCTGTAGTTGTTCCATTAGAAAGGTTAGATATTCAGAACAGTCTTTCCTTTGAGGAAGTCCTAGTCGAAATTCTTGATATCAAGTTTGTAGACTAAGGAACAAAGAAGTTCCACTAGTCAAAGTTCTTTAGCAAAATCAGTCCATTAAGGGAGCCACTTGGGAAGTAAAGGAAGATATGCAGACCAAGTACCCTCATCTCTTCTCTGCGAATCCAGATTCAATATAAGGTACCAATCTTCTGAAGATTTTCTTTTCTTTGTAACGCTCAGTTTCAGCTGCACATCATGTTCATGTCAGTCGTACATTCATGAATTAGTTCAGTCATGCATTCCATGCATCAGACATGCATATGCAGTATGTAAGATCAGTCCATCAGTTCCATTACCTTAACCAGTTTCATTTGGGGATGAATGATCCCAAGGGGAAGATAATGTAATACCCCGTATTTTCCTAGCATAATCTAAGTCCCAATACATGATTATTCGTATATAAAATTTTTGAAAAACTTATTATTTTTCATTTTAGATCCTGTCATTGCAAAGGAAATTCAATTAGCTTTACAACGATATAAAATGCGCCCAAATTTGATAATCGGGTAAGAAGTTATGGCAATTTTAAGTTTCAGTCGTTAAACACTGTTATTTTAACCCTTAGCGCGTCGCGTAAGCAGCCCAAATGACAATTTCCGATTTTTAGTGTGACTCCATGTAACACCCCGAAAATGGGTCGCAGAGCGTCACACGGTGCTTGAGGCTACGAGTGGCCCCAAGCTAACCCTTTGAGTCATTTTCATCTAGTTCAACACGAATCAATGGGGTTTCCATAAATAACCCTCAAATATCAACAGAGTAATCATCATCCAAAAATAAAAAATAACAAAATACGACTTATTAGTCAACTCCCAATATCTATACTAGTCTGACAAACCTCTAAGAGAATCAATAAAACCAGCGAGCCATTGAGACATGCCCCAACTGACTCATACTCAGTTATCAAATATAAATAATTCCATGAAACCAACATCAGACATCACGTCCTCGGAACATGAGGACTCACCACAACAGAGGATGTAGAACAGCGTGCCCGAAGAATCACTGTCGAACTTGGAACTGAGCACTTGAATCTACATTCTGAGAAAATGCAGCCCACATCCGAAGATGTGGGTCAGTACCATGGAAAGGAACCCAGTATATGGAGGTGTTTGCAGTTTTATAAACATCATCATCATAAATATTTATAAGAAATATGCAGGATGTATGAAAGACTCACATAGCCTGAAGAAAATCATCATAATCATGAGAGGATAAAATAAGTACAATAACACATGTGAGTCATCATATAATTTGTCAATCACTTTCAGTTCATTAAGAATATCAATTCTCATAATGTAAATATCATTTAAATCTTTCGAAAGAATAACTTTCACAATTCCACTTTCAAATCACTTCACCATTCACCATAGACAAAAGGAAACACACACACTATGGGAGATCCTATAACCGACATAAACCATGTGAACTACATGGAGTCCAACGTACAACCCACGTTGGGAAGAGCCGTTCTATCCTTGACATCAGAGTAGGACTATCGATATCAAATCCACACAAACTAGTGATCACTATATAAATCAACCTCAGGCTCACTCCTACGGGGGCACGTAGTTCTAGGGAAGTAAGGTCGCTTTATACCTCCCACTCGGTGCTAAAGAAATCTTCCGGACTTAGCTCAGATCATTTCAAAGACAATCCACAACAAAACAATTTCAGTAATATATAAATAAACATCGGGAGCCATCATGCTTTTCATCTATCAAAATCAACCACGTTGTGAATTTCTTTCACACTCGAGTTCAAAACAACTTCATTAAGACCAAAAGGTCAAATCATTTAAAATATCTCAAATATTCAACATCAGCGTGGTTATAACACACACTTTCTAAAAAAAATATAATTTTCAATAGGGATTCACGACCCAAATATCAAAATCATGATAAATATCATTCAAGATTCATGCTTTAATCTCCACACATGTAAATTCATCTTTCAAAATTATAAACATCAAGATTTTATAATAATCATCATAAGATATGGGTTCATGCTTCAAATTCATAATAATCAAATAAAAATCATGCCTTTGTAAAGAAAATTACTTTTGGGCACAAGAACGAAAGAGAGTTCTTGTTGAAAAACCCCACATACCTTGAATGATGAACTTTAGATCGATTCTCATTTTTGAGATGTTAATCGTGCCTTTGAATGATGGTTCTTGAAGTTCTTGAACTAGGAACTTGGAATCTTAATTAAATTTGCAGAATTAATAGTGAACTTTGGAGGTTCTTGAAGTTGGATGTAGGAGCTTAGGGTTTTCTTTTTGAGGGAATTTGATGAAATATAACATATAATGCTTATAATAGGCTTTAATGTAGGGTTTGGATGGATTTTAGGTGAGGCAGAATGACCAAAACGCCCCTAAAAAATCAAATAATTCTCGAATCTATTCTTTGGTGGACTGTTTTGATAGTCTGAAGTAGATCAATCATAACGTTTTACTCCGATATCCAAATTGGATGAAACTAATTTTAGAAAGAGGACTCTCATATCTTTCCGTTGGTATATAGTATCTTACCCAGATCATTGTGTACAAGGAGTTATGATAATTTGAAGTTGACCCAAAAATTCACTTTTGATGGGCTGAAGTAGATCGACCATAACTTTTGACTCCAATAGACATATTAGATAAAACCAATTTCATTGGAAAGAGGATTCGCAGATCTTTCCATTGATATATAGTAGATCACCCAAATCATTATGTACAAGGAGTTATGATCATTTAAAGTTGGAGCAAAAACACGCTAGGCCTCAGTACTTTTTTCTGCACGTTTTACTGTTCACTACTATTCACGGTTCGATCGGAATGTTCATAACTCGTCGCTCGGGTTTCCGTTTTGGATGATCCAAATATTGTTGGAAAGATTATTCGATAATATACGGAATGGTGGGTCATAATATAAGACATTCCTCACAAAAAATTTATAATTCATTCTAGAAGATAGAACCCAACACGTTTACGCACAAAATTTCAACAAAAAATTTCCCGGGGTATTACATCATCCCCCTTGGAAACATTCATCCTCAAATGACACTAGACATGCCAAGATTTGATAGGAAATAGAGCATACAGCTGAAATCATTCATTAGACTCATCACCACATCGTTTCTCACTCCGAATGCAACATAGAATGCATAAATTCAAGAAACTACAGCTGAACACATAATAAATGACAGCTGAATTGCTGCAACTTTTATCAAAAGTGCATGATTTAGGAAAGAACGGTACCTTCGGCTTGATCGGAGTTCACGAAAAATAGGTGCGGGTACTTGGATCGCATATCCGCCTCAGCTTCCCAAGTTGCACCCTCAACACATTGGTTTCACCACAACACCTTGACCAAGGGAACTTCTTTGTTCCTTAGTCTTCAAACACTGAAATCAAGAATCTCAACAGGAATCTCCTCAAAAGAAAGATTTTCTTGAATGTTAGCACTCACAGAGGAATCCACTACCATAGCATCGCTAATATGCTTTCTAAGCATGGAGACATGGAATATTGGATAAACAGAGGACAACTCGGAAGGCAACTCGACCTCATAAGCTACCTTACCAACACGGCTAAGAATTTTGTAAGGACCAACATAACGGGGACTAAGCTTCCCCTTCTTTCTGAATCTCTTCACCCCCTTCATGGGTGAAATTTTTAGATACACTAGGTCACCAACTTCAAACTCAAGGTCTCTCCTTCTAAAATTCGCATATGACTTCTGACGACTCTACGCAGTTTTCAACCTTTCCCTAATCAACTTACCTTTTTCCATAGCCTCAAATACCGAATCAGGAC